>NC_142800.1:66216986-66343911 GCF_049724085.1 Artemia sp. Qi Xiang Cuo
AGTTCCTGTTTTTCCATTCTCACTGTCAAAAACCATAAAACAGACATAAATTGCTGTTGACATCCATCAAAGGAAGAAACTTCCTGTTTTTTCATTCTCACTGACAAAAACCATAAGACAGACATAAATTGCTGTTGACATCCATGAAAAACATCAAATAAATTGACCAACACACATAACCGTCCAAGAAAACATCCATAAAAGTGAGAAAATTCCTGTTTTTTCAAGTGAGAAAAATTCTGTTTTTCCATTCTCAGTGAGAAAACCATAAACCACGTGGTTCTATGCCCATATATGGACTCCCGTCACGACCTCCTGAGGCATCTCTACTGATATTTAGTGTGCTTAAATTTATTCTAGCAACATTGACTGATGGTATGATTGGAGCAGTCCTTGAATTCCCAAGTCTACTGATTGTAGAGTGTGCTTTGGAAAATTTCGGTTCTAATGGAGCAGCACTAGAGCTAACAAATGAGCTGAACGTCCAGTTAACTTTGGAAAAGGTCGATTCTAGTGGTGATCAAAGCATGAAAGAAAATGGGCGCCGAATGTTGAACAGAGTTGAAACATTCATCGACTCAAGAATACCACAGATCGAAAGGATATCTGAGTCTGTTTATTATACTGCAGGTTTTTTAAAAGGGCTAAAATTCTTGACGTTGGTTTTTATATCAATTGGATGAAGAGAAAGAAAGATTAGATTCATTTCAAAAGAAATGAAGAGAAACCCGATTATTTTCGTCGTGGGTCCTGTAACTAGACCAGCACACAGGCTTTTATTTTTTTTTCTTAAGGAGCCACTGAATTTATAAAATAAGTTAATTAAATATATAATATATAGCCAAATATTTGTAACAATCTTAGAAATATAAGATTTTTGAAAAAAGGAGCCCTGACTTGAATACCTCTCACATCTTTGTCTATCTGTAACCTATTTATTTCTTGCTTCAGTGTCAAATATGTGGGGATTAGTGTTGGACAGTTACGTGTGAAAAGTACATAGGTTTGCTTAAGTTATAATTTTATTTATTAAATATTTATTGTCTGGCTTTATTTTCAAAGATAAAAAGAGAAAATACTGTTCTATAGTTTTATGTAAAAAAAAACACGTTTTAATTCCATTGGTTCATTTTTGTGACGCAATACAATCACATTTCAACCCAATTAAAAAACAGTTTTTTTTACTGAAAGTAAGGAGCAACTTTAATACTTAAAACGAACAGAAACTATTACCTGTATGGAAGGGGTTACTCCTCCACAACACCTGGGTCTTTATACTAAAGTTATTCAGTACTTAAAAAAAAGAAGCTTCTTGATGTTCTACTTAAGCAGACATTGTGTTTCAGGAGTCGTTCTTAAGGAATTGGGACAGAATCAAACTTTAGCGTAAAGAGCACACTGTTGTGGAGGAGTAACCCGCTTCATATACGTAATAATTTTTGCTCGTTTTAATTTTTAAAGTAGCTCCTTAATTTCAGTTGAAGAAACTTGTTTGTTTTTATTAATTTAATTTTTGATCGTTTTTGAATAATGCCAGGAAACCTGGATACACCTCCAAGGAAGAATCCCTTCTCCTTAAGGGTATATTCTCTAGGCAATTCAATCCTGCTGAAAATTTACGCCGGACAATTACCCTTAACATCTCCATGCGTAAAATTGAGTCGGCAATGAGAAAGCAAAACATAAGAAGAATTTCGTATAGGAATTCTGGCAAATTCCCCAGTGTAAAATTTCCTCTGAAAAATTCACCCCCTGGAAACTTCCCTCCCCACGGAAAATTACCCCCGTGGAAAATCCCACCAACAAAAAATTCGTCCCCTCCCCCTCCCCCGACAAATAGATGCATACTGACCAATAGCACATATTATACGTAAACAATGGGTAGAAATTGTATTTTGCAGACCTTTTTCCCAGGAGCTGTGGGGGGTCATGATATCAAAAATGTTATTGGACGATTTTGAGAAAAAAGGGACGTAGGAGGGGGCCTGGTTGCCCTCCAATTTTTTGATCACTTAAAAAGGGCACTAGAACTTTTAAATTCCGTTTGAATGAGCCCTATCGCGATATTCTACGACCACTGGGTCGATACGATCGCCCCTGAGGGTAAAAAAAAAACGAATGAAGACACACCCGTGATCTTTCTTCTGGCAAAAATCCAAAATCCATATTTTCAGATAGGTACTTAAAGCCTCTATAGTAGGGTTCTCTGATACGCTGAATCTGATGGTGTGATTTTAATTAAAATTCTATGACTTTTAGGGTGTGTTTTCGCCTTTTTTTCAAAAATCAGGCAAATTTTATCAGGCTCGTAACCTTTGACGGGCAACACTAAACCTAATGAAACTGATATATTTGAAATCAGCATAAAACTCCAATTCTTTTGATCTATCTATTGGTATCAAAGTTCAATTTTTTAAAGTACCGATCACTATTGAGCTGGGTCGCTCCTTACTTACAGTTCGTTACCACGAACTGTTTCATCATATATTTTATATGTTTGGAATGGAAACCAAATAACCCTCATATTTATCCGTCACTGTTATGTCAAACTTTGAGCCATTAAAAAGAGATTAAAACATGATTGGCTGTTTTATATAAAATTTTAAACTGGAAGAAAAGAACCAAAATATTTTAGTCACACCAGGTTTTATAGGTAAACACTTTGTCTTATTTCTGTGTCAGTTTTTTTCTAGATTGTAAAAGTCAGAAAAATTACGTCGGGAAACCTCAGTTGATAAGCATAAGGTTGATTAAGATCACTTATAGGGTATAATTTCACGACAAGCAACATAAAGTAGTAAAATAGTTTTTAAGGTGATCAAAATTTAATGAAAATATTAATTGCACGGGAGAAACATGTATCCATTATATATTAAATACACTATATGCAGCATCTATTATATCTAGAAACAATTGAACATTCTTTAACAGAGTCAAACTTTATTTTATTTTTTTGCGTATAATAATATTTTGTATAAATTTGTTTTGTGTAATATTTTGTGTATTTTGTATATTTTTGTTATTTTATTTTATTGTAGAACTTTGCATGCCAGACAGTGAAAAGAAAAAAAAACTTTGTTCTCGTGTTTCTGAATAAATGCATCTAAATCCTTTGGTGACTCGATTTTTGTGGTAGTTTTTTTTTTTTTTTTTTTTTTTTTTTTTTTTTTTTTTTTTTTTTTTTTTTTTTTTTTTTGCGTGAAGCTTTTAAAGAGAAGTAGCGAGTCTTTGTGTTAAATAAAAGTTAGGTGAAATTAAGTATTATAGTAAATATGGTGACCTTATTGTCTCATCCAATAGGTTTTGCCCATAACCCCAGGCATTTTATCAATGACTCATTATGTCACTTTACTCATTTTGTCATTGTATATTATTTACAGAATGATTGTGGGTTATTTCGTTCTCTGATGGGATTGCTGGCCCACTCTTGCTGCTAGGTTCTCTTGGATCATAAAATCCCGAATGACCAGGGCGATAATTTGCTATGGGGCAAGGGGCAACTGCAACCCGGACCCCAGTTTTCTCCCGCCCCCACTGAAACTTAGTGTCTTCAAAAATATTGTCAAAACTAAGATAGGCCTACATATTCAAGCATCCACAGAAACAAATCAGTGGTCTTTAGTATGCCTTCGCCTTCATGGTGCTAAATAGATCATTTTTCATTTTTCGCTGTCATTTTCACTTGATTTGAGAAAATCAGCCCCAACTTTGCCTCCCCCCTCCAGGATTTTGGGAAATAATACCATTGTAAATGACAATTTTCTATCCTGAGAGCTAAATTGGAAACGTTTTAACGTTTAAAGTAAACGTTTTAATGTTTTTTTATTCAGTTAATTTTACCTATTTCTGGTAAAATTCTGGATGACGGGCTTTTCACAATCATGGGAATTAGTTCAATTAGATGAATGAAACTTTTAGGAATGGATCCAAGGCCTAAAATATGCTCTGTGAAGACAGTTCTAGATCCTGTATATACTCCTCCATTTCAAAGGCTTAGAAGGTTGCATATGTCTAACTTTGGGAAAATAATCCTTTTCTTCATTCGAGTCCGATTCTGCGCTTTTTTTTTACTCTAGGCTTTGAAAAGATTATAAATCTTATTACATTTTTTTTTTAATTTAAGAAACTTTTTTGCTAATTTTTTTAACCTCACAAGTTCGGATAAAAGATATGTATAAGAATAAAACATTTGATGGGCCTCATTTGTGCTGTAGATAAGATTTAGTTTATGCCAAAATTATGTCAAAGTCCATTTAAGGTCAGTGCCGTTTGGAGAAGAAAGGGTTGAAGTTGATTATTCAGAGATCTTCTCAGGGCATAATTCGAACTCTGGGTCCGCTCTTGAACGTTTCAGTCACCTAATTTCATTATTTTCTAAGACAATAAAAACCATTTTGGAGGGTTCTACTCCTATTTGCTTCCAATTGGGCAATTTTTCTTTTACATGAACACAATTTTTGTCAGCATAATTGACAGAGAGTAGCACGACCTGGCAGAGTCCATCCCTTATACTTTTTTCTCTCTTTTTGTCCCTCCCGGAAAAGCACCAAATTTACAACATAAGCTCTTGATTCGCACATTTCAATCTCACTTGATTTATTTTGTCATTTCAAATAAGGTAATTTTAGTGCAAGATTAATTTATTGAACTAAGCCCTATAATAATAATATAATTATGCTATTAAATTCCCCATTCAAAACCAATTGAAAATATCCTGTACCAATGACAATTGAGTTACTCCGTCGTCCTAACGTCTGGATATAGCAGCACGGTATGTACAAAAATTTACCGGTTTTGTTGGGTTAGATTATTTTGTGTGCTCATGTCTCCCCCTCGTTTGGTTCATAACGCCAAACAATGTAAATTTAAAATAAAATAATGTCGATTTTAAATAAATAATATCAATTTAAACTAGCGAGCATCATATCTAAAAAAAAGGCTAGGAGAGGAATCGAATGGTACTATTGTTTTGGGTACTTGTCTAAAATATAAAGCCCGCTCGAGAACTTGTATTGCGAATACCCGGTTTTTCTACCCTGTTTATACCAAACAATAACCTTCGGTTCGTTGAGAAACCACATTGTATTTTTTTTTTTAAATTAAGTATTTAATTGACATTTTGGTTAGGGTATGCACTCTATCCCTTCCATAATTCTTTGTGGTAGTTTCCATAATTTTGTTACTGAAGCGTTGTATTTTCATCGTATTTTTTTATTTCATTAGTAGTCACCAAACTGCATTTCTCGAGTGTGTTTTATATACTAAAGTACCCTGTTTTGTTACTATAATAGCATCTATCTAAAAAACGAATTTTGCACTAAAATTATCTCGAATACGATTCAGCGTAAAAACGACGTATTTAGCATATACCTTTCTCGATCAGCATAGCAATACATGCATCATTAACTGAATCTCCTTAAGTATTAGCAAGCTTTCACCAACCGGAACTACACTTGGCTAAGTGGGGCTTTGTGACGTTACTTGAGGAAGCAGAGGTCTTGGCCTGTTGATGTCTACGAGAAAAACCTGCTTGCATAAATATCTTCGCCGTTCTCATCATTACCCGTCAAATTCCTAGTATTTGACGCACTCAATTGGGTTCTTTATTACTGTTAAAATTTGGTTTTGGGTAGATTCTTCCCATGTGAATTTCTAGGATAATACGCCTGCTAAGAGTGAGTATCTTATTTCTTTTCGAAAAGTCGCTATATTTGTTGGGCAAACGAAGAGCTCTTTCTGTTACAGCCTTACTCAAAAGGTAATACAGACCTTTAAGATTTTTAACTCAATTTCAGCTATAATTTTCGGTATCACAGGAACAACAAAGGCATATGGAAAGGAAAAGTTAAGACACCTATATTTTGATAATTTCGTCCAATCTTCAAATTACTCATTCAGCACTCCTTACAAATGTAATAGTCGCTACCGTGACAATTGCGTACATCCCGTGTATATAGCCCTGGATTTTAGAAGTGTGCTGATTTTGTGGGTTAGTCATTACCCTTTGTGCTTGTTCACAAGGCCGTACCCAGGATTTTTTTCGGAGGGGGTTTTACTCAAAGATTTTTTTCGGGGGGGGGGAGGCTACACAAAAAAACATAAAAAAATCCATAAAAAATTTCTTTATATCCATCTTTGTTACGTTTTTACGAGTCAAACAAATATTTCGGGGAGAGGGGGGTTTAAACCCCCTACCTCCTCCCTTTGGGTACGGCCTTGCTTATTCATCATCAAAATTGGGTTTAAAAAACCTAATAAATCTAATTTGAAATAAAACATATATTGGCATATATCCGAAGGCTATAGGCCCGTTTTTTAGCACTGAGATCTTACATCTTTCTGCAAAGATTATCGTTTTTCAACTCATCTTTGTTCTAAGATCTTACAGCTCACTGATGTTAGCAAAATACGTGAAAGACGCCATCTTTCTGCCATATAGAACAATGATGAAAGAACTTCGATGATCTACTCATTAGTTTTTTAAGACCGCTGATCAGACCAGAATTATGAAAGATGTTTGCATAAAAACGGCCAAAGATGTATGATCTTTCTTCAAAGATTTCACTTTTAAGCGTTTTCTGACAAAAGATTTATGATCTTAGCACATTGATGAGTGAAAAAACAGGCCTTATATCTGACCCTATTAGTGTGTGTATGTGTGTGTGTGTGAGGGTCTAATCACCCGTATTAGCTTTGTATCAACTCTGTTTTCGATGTACTGTTTTTGGCTTTCCAAGCACATATTGTCACACATTTATTTAGCTTCCATATGTCTGTATTTTCATTGGAGAGGGGAGCAAGAGGGGTCCACATCCGGGAAGTCCGGGGGAATGAAATATCCTTCAGGAGAAAGGGGTGTTGGAACATTTGTGAAAAATTCAAGCCTAAATATGTTTTGAGATGTCTGAAAAATTATTTCGGGAAATTATTTAGCAATGGATACCGAACACCCAATGGAAAAAAGTAAAGGTGGTGTGTGCCTGCCCTAAGTCTTCAACACCATATTTTTCTTCAAGCGGTAGTAAAGAAAAGTTACTATTTAGCAAAGACGCTACTCGGTTAAATTCAAAATTTTACAGAATACATAATAAATAATACACTCGCATCAAACAAACATAAATCAAACAGTTCGTAATAACGAACTGTAAGTAAGGAGCGACCCGGCTCAATAGTAACCGAAACTCTAAAAACCGGAATTTTGATACCCATAGATACATCAGTAGAATCAGATTTTTATGCTGATTTCAAATATATAAGTTTTATTAAGTTTAGTTTTACCCTCCAAAAGTTACGTGCCTGAGAACATTTGCCTTATGTTCGAAAAAAGGGGGAAACACCCCCAAAAAGTCATAGAACTTTAATGAAAATCACACCAACGGAGTCAGTGTATCAGAAAAACCCTATTGCGGAAGTTTCAAGCTCCTATCTGCTAAAATGTGGAATTTTGTATTTTTTGTCAGAAGAAAGATCACGGATGCGTGTTTATTTGTATTTTATTCCAGGGGTGATCGTATCGATCCAGTGGTCCTAGAATATCGTAAGAGGGCTCATTTGAACGGAAATTAAAAGTTTTAGTGTCCTTTTTAAGTGACCAAAAAAATTAGAGGGCAACTTGGCCCCTCCTACCCTCATTTTTTCCCAAGGTCACCCAATCAAAATTTTGAGATAGCAATTTTGTTCAGCATACTCGAAAATCTAATAAATATGTCTTTGAGGATGACTTAATCCCTCACAGTTCCCGGGGGAAGGGCTGGAAGTTATGAATTTGCCCATTGTTTACATATAGTATTGGTTAATGGGAAGTATAAAGACGTTTCAGGAGGAATTTTTGTCTGATGGGGGGGTGTCGGAGGCGGGGGTTACGGGGGAGGATCCTTCCATGGAGGATGTTTCCTTGGGGGAAGGGACATTTCTATGAAGGGGCACTAGTTTTTCCAGCATTACTTAAAAAACGATCAGAAATTAAATAAAAAAACTAGTTTTTTCAGCTGAAAGTAAGGAGCAACATTAAAACTTAAAACAAACAGAAATTATTACGTATATGAGGGGGCTTTCCCCCTAGTCAATACCTCGCTCTTTTCGCTTAAGTTTTTTTTAGTACTTTCAAAAGAGCTATCTATGCTAATTTACCGGTCTTTGTGATTCAGGGGTTTGTGATTCGAACAAAATTTGAACTTCAGCTTAAAAAGCAAGGTATCGACTAGGGGGCAATCTCCCTAATATATGTAATAAAACATACGAATATAGAAGTTCGTTACGTAAGTTACGTCAAAACAAAATTTCGAGAAAGCCACTTAACAAAAAAACTGAAGTTAATATCAAAATTTCGTTTAGATTATTCAGGTCCGATGAGGGCAAATCAAAACCTGCATTAATTCAAAAACATTCAGAAATTAAATAAAAAAACAAGTTTTTTTAACTCAATGCAAGGAGTAACATCAAACATTAAAACGATAATAAGTTATATCGTGTATGAAAGGGGGTCCCCTCCTCAATACCTCGCTCTTTACGCTAAAGTTTGAATCTGTCACACAACTTTATTTTTTAAACAATAAAAAACTTTAGCGTAAAGAGCAAGGTATGGAGGAGGGGACATCCCCTTTCATATACGGAATAATTTCTGTTCGTTTTAAGTTTTAATGTCACTCCTTACTTTCAGTTAAAAAAAATTTTTTTTTTTATTTAATTAAGTACAGGCTAAGGCTGTCATAACATGAGTTAACAAATATAAACTAAGTATTGTGCTAAGGCTGTCAGCAACGAGTTTCTGCAGACGACAGTTGTAGTGAAGCGTAAACAGGCTTTCGGGTAGGCGATGGCGAATCATGGTTGCAGCGGTATCTGCAACCTAGTACAGAGCGAACTACAGCCCATAGTAACCAACAGTTAAAAAACACGTTTGGAAAAAACTGCCTATTGAAAAAAAATGTCATATGGCACTGACTCTGGTAACTAGTATTTCGGTTCGTCTTAAAAGCAAAAGTTTATTGCGAAAAGAAATTTATGGTGATTTCAAAAAAAAACTGAAACCCCTCGAAAATGACGTCAGATCAAAATGAAAAGTGTACCATTGCAATCAGCATGGTCGAAAACCTTGTTCAGGGAAATTATATTCCCCCTCCTTGATCAACAAGGGAAATCACTTTTTCGCATTCGTAGCACCGATCTGTCTCCCTTTTTTTCTTTTTCTTTTCAGCAGGCCTAGCGGGTTACCAGAACATCACAGAGAGATGCTTAATGGATTCCCCTCAATTACCGCCGTTAGAACTAGTACACAGGCTTCGTCACAGACTGAAGTTTGAAGGTTCAATTCACAACTGTCGATCATTCAAGATTAATTTTTGGTAGATTTTTAGTTGAAAATTTTTTAGTTCTAGTTTTGTTTTCGCAATAATCTTTTACTTTTAAGATTAATAGACGATTTATGAAACTTGCCAAGAGGGATTAGAGGGGGAGTATACGTGAGGGGTTCTTATAAACCTCCAGTTAGGGGCTTTGGACCATAATTATTGCAATGGTACCGTCTTATGCTTCCAAACTCTTCCACTTAAAAAGTGGCACCAAAATTGCCGTTTTTAGTGCTATATGGCACTTGTGGATAGTAAAATTGATAAAAAGCACGTAGATATGAGTATTAGCTTTAAAATGAGCCTTTCCGGGATATGCTTTAAAAAATGAGTGCATCACTTATGCAAAAATAGTGAATTATCTGAAAAAGTAATCATAAGAAGGGACAAACCATGATTGAAAAAAATCCAAGCAGGAATCGAACGCATGATAATCTAATTTGAAGTCTAGTGATGTACTAACAGAACCACGCCTCTAATAATCTAATTTAATATATTGGGGTTCATAGGAATTTAATTGCGTAGCTTAGTAAGGGGGCCTGGACGAGGAACATGCGGAAGGTGTTCTTGCAAACCTCCAGTTAAGGATTTTGAACTATAATTATTACAATTATACCGTTTTATACTTCCAAGATTTCTTACTTAAGAAGTAGCACCAAAAGTGTTGTTGTCAGTGCTTTATCTCACTTATGAATGGTGGAATCGATAAAAAGCACGTAGATGTGAGTAAACGTTTTCAAATTAGCTATTAAACATGACTCTAAAAAGTTCTGCTAACCCACTAGCCCCAGCTTTTCCACTTGAGACATGGCACCAAAAGTACCACTGTTAATGCCATTTGAAACTTGCAGATGATGGAATTTATAGGTAGAACGTAGATATGAGCAATATTTTTTTATAGTAGCCATCAAAAATCTATCTACGGTGTTCTGGTAGCCCGCTAGCCCCACCCCTTGAGGAATGGCATAATAATTGCCTTTGTTCGTGCCATACTGCACTTGCAGATGGTGGAATTTACATAAACCAGGTACATGTGAGAAACAGATTTTGAATGGGCTCTTAAGCATTTCTCTACGATGTTCTAGTAGCCCGCTAGGCCTGGAAAAAAGATGAAGAAAAAGAGACCGTTTTAACATTTTTTAACATTTATTTACTATTGGCTGTGGTTCGCTCTTTACTAGGTTGCAGCTAATGCTTCAACCTTGACAAAGAGTTCATTGCAAATTGTCCCAAGAAACTAGCTAACATTGACATCTGTGAAATCTAATAGATGGTAGAATTCGTAAAAACCAAGTAAATATAAGCAATAGCTTTTAATTGAGCCATTAAACATGTATCTACTATGAGGTGGTAGCCTGCTAACGTTGCAGTAGCTTACTGGTGAGCAGACGATTTATGAAACTTACTGGGGGGGGGGCTATGAGGTGGAGTGTACAGGAGGGGCTCTTGTAAACCTCCTGTCAAGGGTTCTGGAACGTAACTATTACAACAGTACTTGTTTTGTACATCAGAGCTTTTCCACTTAAGAAGTGGCACTGAAAGTGTTGTTTTCAGTGCTATATCGCACTTACGAAGGGTAGAATTAATAAAAATTTAGTGATCTACTAAGAATGTCGTTGCAAAACATGAACTGGATGACCTTTATTCCCTTTTAAATCAAAATCCTTGACAGAATACCTTCCCGGGACATGCTTTAAAAAATGAGTGCATCACATTTACAAAAAAAGTGATATTATCTGAAAATGATCATATAGAAGGGGACGAAACCGTAATTGAAAAAAAAAAAACATACTTTCGAATGTCAAAAATACGCTTCATTTTCTGTAATACAAAAAAAATTGTAATTTACAAAAAAAAGTGATATTATCTGAAAATGACCACATAGAAAGGGACAAAACCGTGATTGAAAAAAACCTGCTCCCCTAGATCGGTCATAATCAGAAATTATATTAAAAAATAAGTCTTCAACTGAAACTAAAGAGTGACATTAAAATTAAAACGAACAGAAATTGTTCCGTATAAATAAAAAAAGATCATGGCGGCATTGTTCCTACATCAAAGCATGGTTGTAGCGGTAGCTGCAACCTAATAAAAAGCGAACAGCAGCCCATAGTAACCCAAAAGTTAAAATACGTGTTTAGAAAAAAACTGCATAGTGAAAGACACTGATTCAAGAATTTATGGTCATTTCTAAAAAAAAACCTGAAACCCCTCAAACATGGCGTAAGATCAAAATGAAAAATATACGATTGGAATCAACATAGTCAAAAGCCTTATTAAGGGAAATTACAGTCTCTAACATTGAGAAACAAGAAAAATCACTTTTTTTGTATGGGTAGCACTGGTCTTTCTCCCGCCTTTTTTCTGTTGTTTTTTTCTTCCAGGGCTAGCGGTTTACCAGAACATCATAGAGACCTGCTTAATAGCTCATTCAAAAGCTGTTTCTCACATTCTGAGTGCTTTTCATAACTTTTACCACCTGCAAGTGCAATATGGCACAAAAATGGCACATTCTGTGCCATTTCTCAAGAGGTGGGGCTAGAGGGCCACAAAAACATCGTAGACAGATGTTTAATAGCTCACATAAAAGCTATTGCTCATATCTACGTTTTATTTACAAATCCCACCACCTGTAACTACCAAATGGCACTAAAAATGGCACTATTGATGTTTTGTCTCAAGTGGAAAAGCTAGGGGCTAGTGGGCTGCCAGAACTTCTTAGAGAGATGTTTAATTACTGCTTCAAAAGCTATTGCTCATATCTACGTGCTTTTAATCATTTTTTCCATCGTAAGTGCCAAATAACATAAACAACGGCACCTTTTGTGCCATTTCTTAAGTTGAACAGCTTTGAAGTATAAAACGGTACCACTGTAATAATTATGGTCCAAACCGTTAACTAGAGATTTACAAAGAACTCTTCCCGTAAACTCCCCTTCCCAGCCCCCTTAGCAAGTTTCATTAGTCCGTTGAGAGAATTCAATACGAACTCTTTAACACGGTCAGAGCCAAAAGTAAAAAAACATGCTTAGGAAAAAGCTGCCTAGTGGGAACAAATTACCATCTGACATTGATTGCGGAATTGCGTCTTAAAAGTAAAATTTTATTGCGAAAAGAAATTTATGGTGATTTTGAAAAAAGCCTGAAACCCCTTGAAAATGGCGTCAGACCAAAATGAAAAGGGCACGATTGGAATCAGCATGGTCAAAAAGCTTGAAAAGGAAAATTAAAGTCCCCCTCCTTGAGCAACGAGGAAAATCACTTTTTTTCCATTGACCTGTCTCCAATCACTCACTTTTCAATCACTCTTTTTGATGTAGCACTGGTCTGTATCCTTTTTTTTTAGTCCTAGTGGGTTACCAGAACATCATAGAGAGATACTTAATGGCTCATTTAAAAGCTATTCATCATATCTATTTGCTTTTTATAAATTCCGGTATCTGCAAGTGCCATATGACACTAAATTGGCACTTTTTGTGCCATTTCTCAAGGGTTGACACTAGCGGGCTAGCAGAACATCATAGACTGATATTTAATAGCTAATATCCTTCATGTCTACATTCTTCCTATAAATTCCACCATCTGCAAGTGTCAAATGGCACTTTTGGTGGCATGTTTAAAGGGCTAAAGCTGGAGCCCGTGGGCTACAATAACTTTTTAGAGAGGTGTTTAATGGCTCATTTTAAAGTTGTTACTCATATCTACGAGCTTTCATCAATTCTACCATCCGTAAGTGCTATATATCACTAAAACCAGCACTTTTGGTGCCACTTCTTAAGTGGAAAAACTTGGAAGCATAAAACGGTACCATCGTAATAATTATGTTCCAAAACTCTTCACTGGAGGTTTACAAGAAGCCCTCCCGTTTACACCCCCCTCCCATCCCCAGTAATAAGTTTCATAAATCGTTTGCTCACCAGGAAGCGACTGCAACATTAGCAGGCTACCACACCATGGTAGAGAGATGTTTAATTGCTCATTAAAAAGCTATTGCTTACATCTAAGGTTTTTACAAATTCTACCATTTATTAGATTTCAAGGTTAGTAAGTTCCTTGGCAGAATTTGCAATGAAATTTTTGTCTCTAACACGGTCAGCTGACATGAGGCTTGAAAATGATTTTTAAGAGATCGAATGCTCTTAAGAGAAAGAAATTCACCGAATAACAAATAGTTGGATTATGAAGTTCTCGATGACTATTCCTTGACGTACCACCCTCCCCTTCCTCCTGTTGGCAAAAGTTCAACTTCATAAAAAATAGTTTAATTCTCTCGCTCTTTACCATAGAAACTTTAATTAACTCAGTGCTTTAGTTACATAGCATTTTTTAATACCCAGTGCTAGAATTCTCTAAGAAGTTTTACCTTGATGGATTATTTTAATTAATGCATGAGACCAAGAAGCGACAAGCAAACATTGTGAAAGTGGTTCTTGTAAACATAAATTGACGGGGTTTCTGGGTATTACAGAAAATGAAGCGTATTTTTGACACTTGAAAGTATGCTTTTTTTTCAATCACGGTTTTGTCCCCTTCTTTGTGGTCATTTTCAGATAATATCACTTTTTTTTGTAAATGTGATGCACTCATTTTTTAAAGCATGGCCCGGGAAGGTATTCTGTCAAGGATTTTGATTTAAAAGGGAATAGAGGTCATCCAGTTCATGTTTTGCAACGACATTCTTAGTAGATCACTAAATTCACACCCCAAAGTATGGCATAATTATTTTAAAATCCTTCTGCGTGTGTGTGTGTGTGTGGGGGGGGGGGTAAAATCTGGAGCTAATTTTCCCAAATCAAGTGAAAATGACAGAGAAAACTAAAAAAAAGCCATATAGCAATAAAAAAGGTAAAGATGTACTAAAGAAAGCTAACCTGTTTCAGTGGATGCTTAATTTTCACCTGGGGGATAGCTGTGGTCTGGGAGAGGCAGTTGCTCCCTCTGTCCCATAGGAAATTACGCTCCTGACCCCAACCCCTTGCCGCTTAGTGGTTGGAGAAGTGTAGGGATGTGGCTGTGGAACCACTTAAACTTGTATATTAAAGGAAGGATTACTTGTAGTTATACTTACTTATTCAAATTATTTACTTGACAATTCTGCTGTAATTTTCTCTCCATGCGCAAGATTGTTCATCCAAAGAGGAAGAAAAACAAATGAAAACATTTCTGTAGGAGAATTCTGGTAATTCTTCCCTAAATTTTTGAAATGAAAACAAACTTAGTTTATAATACCATTTATTGTATCTACACAAAAATGATCTTTTTTGAAATTTCGACTCATTTGTAAATAATGAATGGCTTTTCTACTTAGGGGCAGGTCAAATAACTCCCTAAGCCTAAAGGCACATTTCTGTTGAGCTAGCAAAATTTCCAACAAGCATGTCGATATGTAAGCTTGTCTGCTTAGTTAACCTTTTGTGTCGAAGCTACTCGCCTCGAGCTACTTTGTTATGCGCTACTAGATTAAATTTTTTAAAACAAACAATTAAAGGTCTATTCTTCTTAAAAAAAAAAAAAAAGAGACTACACTATTTTTCCCTAGATTGGACTTGATTAGAAACTATATAAAAAAAAGTTTTGGACTGAAACTAAAGTGCAACATTAAAAATTAAAACCAACAGAAACTATTCTGTAAAATAAAAAAGAATCATGGCAGTGTTGTTTCTAAACTAAATTATAATCAAAAACGAGCAGAGATTAATTTAAAAAAAAAAAAAAGGTTTTCTGAGGGAAGTAAAGAGTGAAGTTGAAACTTAAAACGGGCAAAAATTACTACTTCACAGCCTATCTACCAGATATAAATAAAACTAGTACAAATAAACCAACTACTTATGTTTCCCTATGTTTCTAGGATTACAGAAATCAGCGCTTTATAGAAACTGTAAGTAAGAGGCGACAGGACTCAATAGTAACCGAAACTCTAAAAAAAAAAGTAATTTTGATATCAATACATATATCAAAAGAATTGGCTTGTTATGCTGGTTCCAAATATATAAAATTCATTAACTTAAGTGTTGCCCATCAAAATCTACGCGCCTGAGAAAATTTGCCTGATTTTCAAAAAAGCGGGGAAACACCCATTAAAATTCAAGGGATCTTAATGAAAATCACATCATCATATTCAGCGTATAAGAGAACCCTACTATTGGAATTTCAAGCTCCCGTCTGCAAAATTGTGGAATTTGCATTTTTTGCCAGAGGAATCACGGATGCGTGTTTATTTGTTTGTTTTTTCCCCCAAGGGATGATCGCATCGAACCAATAGTCCTAGAATATTGGGAAAGGGTTCATTCAAACGGAAATTAAAAGTTCTAGTGCCCTTTTTAATTGACCAGAAAATTAAACGGAGACTAGACCCCTCCCACCCTCTTTTTTCCTCAAAGTTGTTCAATCAAAATTGAGATAGCCATTTTGTTCAGCATAGCTAAAAGGTCCAATAACTATGCCTTTGGAAATTACATGACCCCCCAGAGCCCTTAGGAAAGGTCTTTAAGTTATGAAATTTACCAATTAATGACCTACAGTATTTGTTATTCGGATGTTTGCTTGCATTTTTTGGGTGGAGGGGGAGGGATGAATTCTCTGATGGGAGGGGGGAATTTTCCATGGGGAAGGAAATTTACGGGGATGGGGCTAAACTTTACAGAGGGAATTTTTGAACGGGGGGTATTTGCCAGAATTCCTATACGAATTTCTTTTTACTAGTCTCACTTTCTCTTTACCGACTCAATTTTGCATGTGGAGATGTTAAGGTGAATTGTCTGGGGGAAAATTTTTACCGGGTTGGAGTTGTCCGAAGCATTTTTCCGTAGGAGGGGAGATTTTTCATGGGGGAAATTTGCCATTGTGGGGTAAATTCTCCAGAGCGAATTTTCTGTGGGAGTAATTTTCTACTAGGGGAGTAGGAGAACCATACTAATTTCGGGGCGAACAAGATCATACGCCTTTTTCTAGGCCAATCACAGAGCTAGAATACTAGGCTAAGTGACATCAGACCAGATTTCTGTGAATTAACCTTGAATTGACGTAATGTGTTTGTCGAAACTACGTATTATCTGTTATGTCACAATTCCACCTTGGGACATTGTTTATAGTGTTCGTGCTTCAACCTAAAATAGCAGTACTTTTGAAACCTTTAAGGAACAAACACCAGATAAAATGGAGAATTTCTATGATATTGTTACACACATTTATATCGTAAGTTTTATTTATAAATAATTAATTGTGATATTTGGGTACTATTGCATTATATTAGAGACACATGAAAAAAAGACAAGTTTAGTTAAAGAAATAAAGAAAGGATGAAAAATACTTTAGAAACAAACTGGAGCTCCTAAAAGATATTATATTCAAAAGCTCTTATTGATACCTACTAAATTAGCTTTAGGTTTCCTCTGTCTAGTAAGGTATTGCGTATTTAATATATGCTATGCTTTACCCCACCCCTAATGTGCAAATATGACCCAATTTTTTTTCTAAACTAGTATATTTTCATCATATTCTGTATTACTTCATTAGCATTAATCAGACTATACTTCTCGCGTGTGTTCCAGCTAACCGATAAGTATCGATCCTTTCCTCAAAAAGTGGTGTGTATCTGCATGATTTTCAACTCTGATAATTTTTTTTTTCATTTGAACTATGATTTTAACCCTCTGTGACATATAATTAAGGAATAATGTGTTCACATTGCAATAATGCAGAATGACAATATCTTAATGAAAAAAATGTCTTTTTTATGTATTTAATTTGCCATACAATAACATAATAAATAAACGAGCCTAACAGTGTATAAGAATTATAAACTTTTTAGCTAGTTGCAATGATAAAACTCCCCTCAAAAGTTGAAAAATATTAACAGCTTTTAGTTAGAGTTTTAATTCATTAGCATTAATCAGACTTCACTTCTCGCATGTGCTCCAGCTAACCTGTAAGTACTGATCCTTTCTTCAAAAAGTGATGTTTAGCTGCAGGATTTTCAATTCTGATATTTTTTTTTCATTTAAATTATGATTTTTTCCCTCTGCGACATATGCTTAAGGATTAATGTGTTCACATTACAATAATGCAGAATGACAGTATCTTAATGAAAAATATCTATCACTTTTTATGTATTTAATTTGCCATACATTATTATAATAAATAAACGATCCTAACGGTGTATAAGAGTTATCAACTTTTTAGCTAGTTTCAATGATAAAACTCCCCCAAAAGTTGAAAACTATTAACAGCTTTTAGTTGGTGTTTTACTTCATTAGCATTAACCAAACTTTACTTCTCGCATATGTTCCAGCTAACCTATAAGTACTAATCCATTCTTCAAAAAGTGATAAGTAGCTGCATGATTTTCAACTCTGATAAATTTTCTTTTTTTAACAATGATTTTTTCCCTCTGCGACATATACTTAAGGAGTAATGTGTTCGCATTGCAATAATACAGAATGACAGTATCTTAATGAAAAACATCTATTATTGTTTATGTATTTAATTATCCATGCAATAATTATAATAAATAAACGATCCTTACGGTGTACAAGAATTAACAACTTTTAGCTAGTTTCAATGATACCCCCCCCCAAAAAAAAAGTTGAAAAAATATTAACAGCTTTTAGTTAGTCTCATGAATAAAACTTCCCGCAAAAGTTGTAAAATGTTAGTGGGTTGCCTCTGCGACACATGCTTAAGGAATAATGTGTTCGCTTTGCAATAATGCAGAATGACAATATCTTAATGAAAATATCTATTTTTTTATGTATTTAATTTGCCATAAAATAAACGTACCTAACGGTGTATAAGAATTATGAACTTTTAGCTAGTTTCATGAATAAAACTTCCCTCAAAAGTTGTAAAATGGTTAAAAAAAACATATAATTTAATTTCTTTTCAAGGATAATTTTGAAGAATATGCCCCTGCCCCCGACAAAAAGGCCCGGATTGAGGTTGAGAGCCACTCGCACCCTTAAGTAATTAAATATATCGGAACCTCGACATCATGTATACAAGGCAAGAATACCATCGCTGTCAATACAAGGACCAATATACAAGACGGTGAACTGACTATGGACATGAGGATCTCGCAAAACGCAAATAATTCAACGAAATTTAACGATATTTCTTGTAAATAGACTAGCAGTCAACAACGGCAAATTATCCCTTTTTGGCACTATTGACAACTGAATAACATCAAATTGAAAAGTGATATGTGCTTGTCACATGATTGGAATGGGATAACACTACCCTTCAATTATCACATCAACCTATAATAAATCAAAACCATTTCTAAAAGTATTTCCGGTTTACAACCAATCACTTTGACAACAAGCAATTAACTGATTTTGTGCAGACTAAAATGAATATTCGTATACATAGCTCGTAAGTTATACAATTTGCCGCAGTTTTAAGAATGTATTCTATTACGGTGGGGGAGGGGGACAAGTAAGATCCCTGATTTTTTCAAACAAATAAAGAATATTAAGATTGAGAATATTAAGATTTTCAGGGAAGGTTTGACAAAATCAGAACCTATTATGTCCCGTTTAGATTGTAAATATAGAATAGAGAATATTAAGATTTTCAGGGAAGGTTTGACAAAATCAGAACCTATTATGTCCCGTTTAGATTGTGAATATGATATATCTGGAATACATATGGGGTGGTTATTAAATTGAAACTTTCAGGACATGTACAGTGTGGTTAGGGAAAAGTGAACTAACCAAATTCCACTATACGCACTCAGATATTTATTGCTACTGCTTCTGCCACTACTAGAATAAGTGTGTTTTTTTGGTTTGTTATTTATTTTAATGCTTATGTTTTAAATGATTAGAAGTATAGGTTGCTATTAATCCAATTTTTGACTTTTTTTTTAAAAAAATAGCGTGGTTTATAAACTTTGAAATAAGCTATTTTCAGGAGATGGCCTGAAGGGGTTAGACTATCCCTTTCAAACCAAGTGAGATCCCAGATTTTTCCAAAACAGATAATTGTATATAGATGAAATTTTCAGGGAATGTATAACAAAATAAGAACCTACTATGTCCCGTTTAGATTGTAAATATCATATGTCAGTAATACATATGGGGTGGCTATTAAATTGAAACTTTCAGGATATATATAGAATGGTTTTGGGGACAGTGAACTAACCAAATGTCACTATACGCACACAGATATTGTTATTGCTACTGCTTCTGCTACTACTACTACAATAAGCTTGTTTTTTTGTTTTTTTATTTATTTTAATGCTTGTGTTTTAAATGATTAGAAAATATAGATTGCTATTAATCCAATTTTCGACTTAAAAAAAATAGGGTGGTTTATACACATTGAAAATAAGCTATTTTCAGGAGATGGCCTGAAGGGGTTAGACTAATCCTTTCCAAGTAAGATCCCAGATTTTTCCAAAACAGATAGTTTTAAGATGAAATTTTCAGGGAATGTTGAACAAAATCATAACCTACTATGTCCCTTTTAGATTGTAAATATGGTATATCAGTAATACATATGGGGTGGCTATTAAATTGAAACTTTCAGGATATATATATTGAGTCGTTTGGGGGACAGCTAACTAACCAAGTGGTACTATACGTACACAGATATTGCTACTAAGCGTTATTTATTTTAATTCAAATGTTTTAAATGATTTGAAAATATAGTCGCTAATAATCCAATTCTTGGCTTAAAAAAATAGGGTTATTTGTACACTTTGAAATTAAGTGTCTATTTTCTCTATAGGTTAGAACGGATGTCATATCATACGCACTACTTTCTCACCCACCTGAAGAAGCAAATCATGAATCACGTGATCGCTTTGACGAGACGGTTTTAATTAAAGCACCAATGCAATTTCGTGATATTCAGGTTACCGTTGGATCATCACATATAAGTGAACGGTACGGTAAATTTTTACGGGGGTGTTATAATAGTAGCGATAATTTAGATGGTATACCTGCTTACATTATTAACGACTCGGAATGGGCAGATAATTTATTTGGAGAATATTTCAGTCTTGATAATAATTCTTTAGATGTAGACGCTAGTACAGTTGAACAAAGTAAAGAAGTTAGTTCAGATCAAGATTTGTTAGAGAGCGATTTACCTTGGCTGAGTCCTAACACCATACAAAGTTTAGATAATTTTAGTCGTGAGTTAAATGAGATCCCTTCCGCCACAGATTTAATGAATATAACCCCATTTCAACCGAATTTAATTGAAGAAAACAAATTCGCTTGGGCTGATTCGCATAGTCCTAACGCGTTAGAGACTATGTTAAGCAAACTCTGGGATTTCACTCCACACACCATCCCTATTGTTGAACAAAGTGGAGGAGGTGGAGAGGGAGTAGTTAGTGATGATATGCAATTCTCATCATCACCGCTACCCGAATTTCAGCAAAAAAAATCAATTATGAATACGATAGACGTTTTCACTGCAAGTTTTGGCGACCCCTTTAATACACTGATGGCATGAAATATTATAAGCGACCTCATAAATATTATCCATACATATGTGGAGAAGATTCGAGCACTTCTTGAACACCAAATTTAACTGTGGGGGGACGAGACAGCATAAAAGCCTCAATGGTTTTAAAAATATTTTATTTAAATGAAAATCACGGTGAGGTCTACGATCATTATGTGAACACTGAAATGCTGGTGGCATTCCCTCATTTGGGGAATTATGATAATGTTTTCATGCAATGGGTAGATAATATTGTCACGCAACTGGACAATTATAATGAGAATTGTAGTGGTTCGGTGGTTTTATTTGTTGAAAACTTAAGTGTAAATATATCAAAATTAAAAAAAAATTTTATTTTAAAAGAGGGGGTGGGGGGTCTGAGCGATCAATAGTTTTAAAATATAATCCTGATTTAGAAGGATGTCAGGGTGTCCAACGAATCTGTTTAGAAACACACCAAAAGTGTTTCATGTACGCATTTCTCGTATCGGCTTTCCAAACTCTGAAAGATAAATCTACAAAGAAAAATTTGGATCAGTGGGCCCTACATGGAAAAGAGGGGTCTGACTTCCCCCGAGTAGATTTCACTTGTTCAAAAGATAAATTTCCTGTAGCACTCAAAGAAATAGATATTTTTGAATGGGCAAACGCGCATTTAAAGATTGGTGTTACTGTTCTACAGGTGAAACGGAATTTGACGAGGGGATGCGTTCTAATAAAAAGGGGGTAATATTCCCAGTAAGGGCCCCATCGATTGAATCTGTGAAACACTGGGTTTGGCTGTTGTACACACCGCTTAGTGAACCTAATTCAGTTGGACGTTTCAACCCAATTACGGATACTAGTAGAGTTCTGGGGGAGGGTAAGAAGATGTGCGGGGTATGTTACTATTGTCCATTGTGTTTGTCTAGATTTGGTAGTGATTTAAAGCTACAAAATCACATGTTACACTGCAAAAGACACGGCTATCAATCGGTGGAGACAGTTGGTGGTGACCAGTCAATTTTACAATTTTGAAATTTCCAGAATATACTTATGCAAAGTGAAAAAATAAGTTTAGATTGGGAGGCTAGATTTACATATGTGAACGACCCCCAATATCCAAATCGTATCAAAGAATATCAAGCTATTACAGTTTCCTATGCCCATGCGCAAAGAGACAGCAGTAACATTATTCGTCGCTTAGAAATAGTCGAGATATTGGACGAGGAAGATTGCACGATCGAAGCATTGACTAAATTAATTGTCACAACGAATGGGGTAATTTCCCGCTTGAGACATACACATTGCCCAATGATTCTATCGGCAGAGGATCGCCTGGCCATTAAAAATAGGAAAACATGTTGGGTAAGTAAGGGGGAATTCGAAGGGGGGACTAAGGTGAAACGGACCAGGGGAAACAAGACGAAGGGGGAAGGGGAAAGTGAGGGACCATGATCATTTATGGCTGGAAATATCATCAGGGGGTAATAATTTTCGTGGTGTAGATCATCAATTGGGCAATGTGAATGTGAGCCAGCAGTTCTTTATACCAGCTTTCATTTACAATTCAAATTACGATTTGAAATTTATTTTACCGGCTTTGGCACGTATGCACAGGAAGAGGATGCAGATAGTCCCTGGGTAGATAACTCATTTACCTACAATATTATAACCAAATCAGCTGAGAAGTTGTTGCTTTTAGTATTCAAGTGGCAAACAGGGGATAATGGGCTTACGTTTTGGAAAAAAATCTGTTTTTTAGATTCTTATAGCTTTTCCCACATAGCTTTCAGCCAACTTATTTCAGTGCAGAAAAATGACAATATCGATAGTTTCCCTCTGCTTAAACAGCGCTTTCCCGACAATAAAATATGATTTTATTGTATCATTCAGTAAATATGATTTACTGAATTGTAAAGGCATATGTGCATATGATTATTACAACCTTGGCGCAACGTTAAGTGAGGAAAAACCTCCGCCTATTGAATCATTCTATAGTTCACTTACCGATAAAGAATGAATTGTCGAAGACTATGAATTTTCCAAGAGTGTATGGGCTACGGGGGGGGGAGGGTGTAAAAATGGTTGGGATTATTGTAGAATGTACTTGGCAAGTGACGTGTTAACTCTTTTAAATATTGTCTTTTGCAAGAACGCAGATCAGATTTATTCGGAATTCGGCCTAGACATTGGCTATTATTTTTCAACACCACACCTGGTAATGGATTTGATTCTAAAAATCAGTAGGGAGGAAATAGGTTTGATCACCGATGTGAATCAACACTTATTTGTAAAAACATCTATGAGGGGGGGATATGTTTTTATGGGGATCGCGTCTTAACAACTGAACCAACTGTGAAGAAGTCTGTTGATGGCGACGATATAAAGTCCAATGCTGTTTTTCTGGACATGAATTCGCTCTACCCCTCAGCAATGTCTCACTATAGTTTACCGTGTGGCAATTGCAAATGGCTTAAAAATCCTTGTGCCTTAGATTTCCCCGACATCCACAATGTCAAGAAAAATGGTCCCCATAGATGTTTTTTTTAAATTGACAGTCACATACCAATGGAGCTCAACGACTCTGTCAAAGATTTTGTTTTTCCGTGTGTAAATAGACCGATGACCAAGGACTCTTTGAGTCCATACAATTTGTCTTTGTTCGAGGATATGGGTACGCATTGGACCCCCTCCAAGCAGAAACTAATTGAAGATCTGGACCCGAAACTGAATACTGTTGTTCACCATGTGCTATTGCGGTGGATGGTGACCAATGGTTTCTGGATTACAAAGATGCACAGAGCCCTGCAATTCGATCAGAAACCCAACTTGAAAATGTTTATTGACACTCTTGTCAGTAAACGTTCACAGGCAAAAAGCAAAGTTCAAAAAGAAATGTATAAATTTATTTTAAGTTCAGCTTTTGGGAAAATGTGTGAAAGCGTACGAAACAGATCTCGTTGTGACGTCGTAACCTGCCCCTGAGAATGTGCACGGATCGTCGCCGATCCCAATTTCACAACATACGCTGTCATAGTTTCGAATATGGTTTTTCTACACAGAAAAAAGAGAAATGTTATTCTGAAAAAGGGTATCGCGGGAGGGAGTTCGGTGCAGGAAGTTTCAAAGATATTCATACTACCATTCCTTTACGATGTAGGTAAGTTACAATGACAAAGGAAGGGGGAAGTTCAAATGTATTATGGATACTCAGATTCTCTATTCTTAAAAGTTAAAACCGAGAATTTATTGGAAGATTTGGAAAATGGCATGCAAATAAGCTCTCGGATAGATTACACGAATTGGAATGAGAGCATCTACCCCGAGTTGGTGAAATGTCAGGCCCCAATCAACAATTAATGTTAAAATCTGGGACGGGGAGCGATTTAATATCCAACGGGGTGTTCCCTGGTTCAAAAGTATACTGTGTGGAAACACACGATAAGGATGTAAAACAAGTGTGCAAAGGGGTGCCTACACACTTTAAAAAAAATAATTTCGACATGAGTGTCTACAAAAACTGTGTGGAGAGTAGTTTATTGCCAAGAGCAAAAGTAATGGCAATTCGCTCATTACAATTTAAAAATTATACTGTTAGAGTGGAAAAAATGCCATGTCTTGCATATCTGACAAGGTCTAAGTGCGTGGGGAAGATGTGAAGGTACTCCCCCATGGTCAATACCGTATTTCAGATCGATTTGAATGTTTGGACTATCGAAAACACCTCGGTCTGGATAAATTAACTTAAATTCAAATATAGTACTACTTGGTGGGTTTGTTTTTGGAGGACAACAATTTCCCATATAATCTACATTCTATTTTCGTTACCATCATCATCGTCATCGTCATTATTGAACTTTTGCTGCTGCAATTGTATACTGTGTTTGTTTCCCGTCGCAGCGGGCCGGCCCCCGCACTTTCCAGCCCGGCCTAGGGGGTTGGGGGGTTTCTGCCTTCGGCCCCGGCCCGGCCTTTGGCCCCGGAGGTGTGGGGGGGCCCGGCCCGGCCGTCGGCCGGGGGGGAGGGGGGATTCTCATCTTTTAAATGTTGTAAATAGTGTTTATTTTTTCTTAGTCTACAAATATGTTCAACTGTGCTGCTGCTGTTCATGCTTTTGCTTTATGCATTATTTAAATACATGTTGTTTTTGTTCTTGTTATTGCCAACAAATGAAAAATATTAAATTGTTCCTGTTGTTCTATTCTTTTGCTATTATTGTTGTCGTTGTACAAATTGTTACTAATAAAAGAAAAAAAATATGTTTTTGTTCTTGTTGCTATTGAATATCGTACTAGGTAGATGCTGCTCTAGGGAATATTATTATTATATATTCATTAGACAAGCATGGTTTACAGTTAGTTGTAGTCCAACTGCTGTCAGCAGAAGTATCTATCGATTTAAAAGACCAGTCAGATCGTTTCTCTGTGGTCCGTCAATGTTGGAGAAAACGACACTTTTAGCTGAAATAATTAAAAATTGTAATAAAAAGTTTTTGGAAAAACCTAAGAAAATTTACTATTGCTATAGTATTTGGCAAGAGTCCTATGACTAAATAAAAGCTATTGCCACTGCTACATCTATGCCAATACAATTCATACAAGGACTTGACGTTTTCAATAGTACCAAACTCATGGCTGATTATTGATGATTTAGCTGAATCCATTGAACAGTTTCTCACAAGAAATGCTACAACTGTCTACTGTTCGCTCTGATCATGAACACATTTCCATAACCCTAGTTCTATACAATCTGTTTCATCAGAGCAAGTGTATGAGGACCCTTGCTTTGAACTGAACCGTCTATATTATCTACCGAGTTGTTTGTTATTCAAGTTGTCTAATAACTCTCAATAAAGACATACTTCCCAGTGCCCCCAAATTTCTACTTTCAGCGTACAGTCAGGCGACAAATAAGCCCTACGGGTACATTTCTTTTTATCTTAATCAGAATACAGCCGAGAATTTGGGTGTAGTCACAAATATTTTCGACAAAGAAATTACCGTATATCTTCCGATGAACAGTAGAAAGGGCTATTAGTTGCCATCATGCCACTGAAGAAACTACACAAAAATAGACACATATTTTAAGTTCTAAACACTTCAAAACCCCCACTCAGGATGAACATACTCGAACATGGTGTTGACAAAGAATTTATTAATCTAATATCTGAACTGTGTTTAAATTTAACTGAGGGCAATGTACGCTTGCCAGAAGGTGGTAGACAACAGACAAAGCAACATCGTTCCTCTGTACGTGCCTTGGTTTGCAAAAACAAAGGAAAAAATTTATAAAGAAAACGTCTCCTTCAAGCGGGTGGTAGGTTTTTTACATTTTTACTGCCAATAATTGCAGGACTTTTAAACAGTTTTCTCTAAATGGCTAAACTCTATAAATTGGCTCTAACAGTACTTGTCCTTTCACCAATTGAACACTTTGAGGACAATCTAAGCGAATGCATTAATGATGAAAATATTGCCGATAATAAAAAGCTATTTTTACTTCAAGATGCACTTCGTCGTGTAGACAAACATAGACCGTATCGTGAGATACCCGCCAATCAATGTAGCTGATCCCCAGCCCCCCAAAAAGGAAATATATTCTCAAGATTCTGCACCATCAAGAATAGCACCATCAAAGGAGAAGGAATTGAATTCAATAGTGTCAACAATTGGAAACCTACTGCCTTACACCTATAGGGAACAGAGTAAAAGAATATTAACATATCTCCATATATATCAACATATATTATATGTTGGAAAGTGGTGATGATCACCAAGTTCAAGTCGATAGCACCGGGAAATGAATTATAATTCAGGGAACCGGCTATAATATATTTGATTTCATTTGTGATATGGTTAAAAATTGTAAAGGAATCTTATCTTTTGATAATAATATTTACATCTTTCTAAATATATAATCTTCTCCAAAAGTGTTATCGAAAATAAGCAAATTCTAAAGAAATTAAGGGAATATAGTAGAGGTGTCAGCCGCACACCTATAGGGAACAGAGTAAAAGAATATTAACATATCTCCATATATATCAACATATATTATATGTTGGAAAGTGGTGATGATCATCAAGTTCAAGTCGATAGCACCGGGAAACGAATTATAATTCAGGGGAACAGTTGTAATCTACTCGATTTAATTTGTTATATGGTTACAGATTATAAAGGGCTTATCATTTACAATAATCTTTACAGCTTTCTAAACACATAAATCTTCCCCAAAAATATTATTGGCAATAAAAAAATTCGAAAGAAATTAAGGGAATATAGTAGAGGTGTCAGCCCTCTAACAACAACACCATTTAGAGAAAAAGAAGAATATTTGAAATCAATCTTGGAAAATACTAGCACTCCTAGTAGCAGCAGCAATGATTTGATAACACTGACGATGATGGTGATGGCTAGACAAAAGCGAAAATGTATTGATATCAACTCACCGTCACAGGTACCACCCTCCAGTGTGCAAAAGGGTAGAGGGCATTACACCACGTGTTTGCGTTCAAAATTGATGAAGTTTTAAAACATTTCTATGAAAATATTGGGGAAGTGGGAAGTCTAAGTTCTCCCACAACACTTTCTAAAGTTGCCTCTGACGTCAGTGTTAACAACAGCACGTCAAAAAGGCAAAAGAGTATCTAGAAAATGAATCGAGTTACACTCTACATCGAAATCGCAGGCTTCGTGGCAAACAATATCGACAAACTAAAGCCTTTTTCTCACTGCATATAATGCAAACAGATCTTTTAATTCTAGATGAGATTCAAAGACGGCACAATACACCCTACAAATATATTCTAGTGGCAATCAGTGTCTTTAGTCGCTATGCATATGCCATTCCATTGCAATCAAAGAGAGGTGTTGAAGTTGCTCAGGCTTTAGAAGGTATTCTTGAACAACATTGCTATAGAAAAATTCAAAGTGATCGTGGTAGCGAACTGGTTAATCCACATGTGCAAAACGTTCTATTGAAAGATAATACAAAGCTCTATCATAATCACAGTCAGATAAAGGCTGCATTGGCTGAACGATCGATAAGAACAATTCGTCTATCAATTTAGAGATATTGCACACTGAAAAATACTGCTGCTTTTATTCATGACTTAGATAAAATCATGCAAATATATAACCAACGACCTCATAAATCTATGTCCAGTGTTAGCCCTCAGGAAGTTCATTGCAGTGAAAATACATTTGACACTTTTCTTAAACAATATTCCAGTGAAAAAAAATGTGGAGAAAAAATTCAATGTTGGCGATACTGTTCGAATTAATAGAACCAGCAACATTTTTTAAAAGGGGAATTATTTATGGTCCACTGAACTTTTTCAAGTGTAAAAAATCCTAGATACCGAACCCATGGCATATCTTCTGCGAGACACCAAAGATGATGAGATTCTCGGCGGTTTTTATGATTATGAACTACAAAAAGCTAGAAACCGTAGTGAAATTTATCAAATTGAAAAGATATTAAAGAGCCGTACTCGCAGGGGCAAGAGACAGGTGCTTGTTCGTTGGCTAGGATACAACTCGGATTTTGATTCTTGGGTTGCAGGTGAAAACGTTAACAATTTCCAATAATTTCTACGTGACGTTAATGTCTAATGTCTCTAACCCTCTCTACATTGATTTGAATAAAATAAGTGATTTTTGGACGAAACTCTCTCCCACTATCAAATTTGACGGCGTGTTTGAAGTGGCTCTTGTCGACTGTATTTTCAAAAATACATATGATATCCCGAGGAAAGATCGAAAATGTGTATAAAAAATTAGACCCTATGATTGGCTGCCAGCCGTTAGCGAACAAAATAAATTTCAAAAGATCAATTGGTTGGATTATCCATATGTTGAATTACCATACAACGAACTCACTTGTATGAATGATTTATGTCGTTCTATCAATAAATAAATTTCCGCTCGTAAAAAAGGAGCCTTTCATTTCAACTATTCAAAGGGAGAGGGCAAGATCTACATTAGTTCACCCATTGCCAGTGAAAAGGTTATTCTCAATGATAATCTAAAAGATGTTCTTTGCTTTAAACTTAATATAATCAATGGTAAAGGTTCCGGAAACACTAATGTTATTTTTGCTGACTGCCTGCCTGCCTTCTCCTCGGACACTTGTATATTTCTTTATGCTTAATTTGTTGAAACATCCAGAGTTGGCAATAGCAATGTCCCCTTCCTACGAGTTCTTGAACGAAAAACCAATCAAGATCATATTCATCATTACAATAAAAATCATCTTCATTACATCCCAGTAAACACTTCCTATTTGGAACTCTACCAGTTAACACTAAGAACTGAATTAGGTGATTCTCTAGCAATATCAAGAGGTTTGGCTGTGATTACATACCATTTTCGACCCATCGTTGTCGGTGTTAAAAAAAACGATGTCTAATAGAAAAGTGATATTCATTTGTCTTGATATTGACTGCTATGTTAATAATCTTGGCCCAAGACAACTGGGCAATGAAATGGACTATTACAAAGGTCGTTCATCAATGTCTGGCTATGGTCTTCATAGTTGGTTTGCTAAGCTGTTTCGCTCTGCGCTACCTCTGGCTAAAAAATATATTGTACCGGCTGCGACGGATTTTGCATCCTCTATACTATACGATTGGAGCTCTGGCAAGGATTTTAAAAAAGTGCTTTGGACAATCTTAGGTTCAGTGCTCGAACCCTTGACGAGTAATTGAAATCTTGACAAAATGGAAGACGTTTAAAAAGGTTGAGAAACAGTGCACCACTCATCAGTCTCTACTCAGGTCAGAAATGAAAGACATCACTCCTGTCAAAGAAAAGGAGGAAAAAAAACCACAAGTACAATAAGCACTAGAAGAAAAAGAAGCCCTAGGAAGAGAATATTTTGATCAAAACAGGATTTCTTTTCCTAGACTAAACAATGGCATATCTACCACATAGGAATTCCCATCCTTCAATAACTTCATTTTCAAATCTATTCAATGCAGAAAATGTTGATGTAAGTGTAAAACATGTATACTATGAACAATTCTATCCACAACAACCGCTCTCCGATAATACCCACTTTCAAATCTATTCGGATGAAGACTACTTTATGGACATGTCTTCAACATTTATAGATTTACTTGTGAAAGTCAAGAAATACGACAATGGAATGCCAATTCGTGCTGATGGAATATCCTATGAAAATTGTATAATACATAATTTATTTCGTCAAATCAGTGTCTACATAAATGGTACATTGGTGAGCACAAGCAACAATCTCTCAAATTATACAAGCTTTATGCAGTTCATGTTGATGACACCCAAGTATACAAGGAATTGAGAGGCACCTCCAATGGATATGAGTATATTACAGATACTGATAGTACAGATGAACTTAAAAATGCTACAACTAGTGAATTACATCTAGTTGGAAAAATATATCACGAGATATTTAATATACCCCAATAGCTACCATCAAATATTAAAGTGGATATAAAATTGACGCTTGCTCCATCCAATTTCATTTTACGAAATGAGCTTCCTGCCAATTCTGATGTAACTCTCTCGTTCACCTCGGCAATACTACATTTACGAAAGCAGCAGGTTATGAGTTCTGTTGCCTTGGCAGTGGAAAAACTGAGAGCCAGTGGGAATAATATTAAACTACTTGTTCCTCATAGAATCACCAATCAATGTCATATTGCCACAGGCTCGCGCAACTTCAGCGACTTATCCTTTATCAGTGCTGAAATTCCATCAAAATTAGCATTTGTAAAAAGCGCTAGCGCAATAGGATCGTGGACTGGTTGCCCACATAAATTTGAGATGCTTGGGCTTTCATCTCTTGTCTGAAAGGTAAATGGAATCCCACTCAAAAATCTACCTTTTGATAAATCCTACAGGACATTTTATGAGTTGACAATGCAAAGCCTAAATCAGGATTCACAACTATTTGAAAATGGTATCACTGAAGAAATGTTCTCTAAAACACAGGGCATCATTGACCTAGACTTGTCTGGCACTCAAGATATGAGTATAGTACGAACGGGGAGTTTGCGTTTAGAGTGTACATTTGCCGACCCTTTACCTGAGAGTATTGCACTAATCTCGTTAAATAAATTTGAAACCTATTGGGAAATCACTCCCGAAGGCAGTGTTCTTCTAGACCTTGCACCATGACCACTAGTCAATTAATAAACGTATTTGATGTAAACCCGTACATGTCCAAATACAGATCCTATTGTATACCATCGGACTTCCTTGGAAAAATTCACAGTGAAAAAAATACCATAGTAATTGTTAATGGCAGTCCGTCGACTGAATATCGGCCATTAGCTGTGCACCTTTCAAACAATGAAGGCTATTGAAATATTTGATCCTCTCGGCCTACCCTATACATTCTACACTCCACACATCAACAACTATATTGAAAGCAGTGGGAAAACTATTATTCAAAACCAGAAGAGAGTGCAGGATCTAACGACTAAAAGTTGCGATTTTCATGCGCTACTATATTTCGTCTTCAGATGTCGCGGTTATACTTACAAGGAGTTTCTCAACATTTACGTAGACAATCCACGTCTGAATGACCTTGTGGTGGAAAATATGCTCTCAGACCTATATAATATTGATTTTATTGCCCTCCGAGTAAAGCGTTTTAAAAATGTATGTAAATTTGTTTATTAATAAAAAAAATGTATATACACAAGAACAATGTCTTTATTTTTCACTTTAGATTTCTTCTTCTGTGTATAGGCAACTGTCGAGAACCACTAATGCTGTTAGATGATTTGAATTCACTATATATTGATCTTGATTGGCTGCAAAGTCAGGGTCACATTTTCTACAGTACAATGTAACTTCATTCTTATCATATCTCTTTGTATAGTCAATGCTACTATTTGCATTCATATTGCGAAATTCATGTGTTTCAATTTGTCTATTTGAAGCAATATCACATACAGTTTTTTCAAGTGGTGAATAACATTCTGTAACAGCCAAATAAAAATCACTAGGTTTTTAGTCATAATAGGCAGTGTCGTCACAACGATGACGTAGAAACTAAATTGTCTTTTTACCCCAACAGTTGAATCGTAGACCTGGTTCTTCCTCCCAAAATAATTTAAAACCATGACGATAGCAATCTCGTAGAAATAAACTAAAGTTACGTTAGGGTTCTTTGCAGTCATATCAGGATAAGTATTCTCTCACTGATCCCATTTGTCATAGTGACAATTGAAGCATAGTTGCCCTCTAGGGTGAGAGTCACAAATCTCTTCAAGACATGAATTACAACCTTTAAATTTTACAGTATGTCCTCTATGTAGTATACACGGGTTGTAAAATTTGTACTTTTCCTCATACTTTTCAATAATTGTACAATTATAACATGATGACCAACTGCTAAGGGTGTAAATACTTACTTGATATGCATAAAAAATGTTCTGGTTTTCGGAATCAAGTCTCTCACAGCTAAAATGAAAACTGATCGATGTTCTTTAAATTCAGAGGGGGGATACGAGAGGAGTAACTCTGTGACGTTACATAACCTGTTTTGAACAGAGAGTCATCTATATAAAATCTATGGCAATGTTTTCAAAAGTATATCTACGATATTATTTTGCTTTGTTTCAATTAATATATCAATAAATTGAGTAAAAGCATTTGAGTCACGTCGTAAAAGCTTCATATAATAGTCCAACGGTGGAAAATCATTCCCCATTATATTGTCAAGTGTTCCTCGATCAAATACAATCCGTTGAAGAGATAACTCGAGAAAATCGTCATCTAGAATCAAATGTTTTCCCATAATCACAAAATTCGACTTAATTCTCTCTTCCTTGAATTTATTCATTTTTCAATCCTAACACTGTCACTGCTGACTCTAGAATAACCACGATTTGTTCTACTTCAAGAATATTCGATGTCCTACCTAAAATAAATCTAACAAAAAGAAAAGGAACATATTCGATTTCGAAATAATTTTATTTTGTGTGAGCATAATTACAACAATAATATATTACACAATCACAATTACCGATATAACTTATCGTCCTCAATATACTTTACTATTTCATTGAAAGCACTTTGAAGTCTATGTATATGTACTATATCGACTTTCGCAGCGAAGCGTAATTAGTACTCCAATTTAAATTTACTAAAAGATAATACGTATCTTGCATATACTTCTTCCCACTCGAGACAAAGTCGAGATCCTCTCGTGAATTCTACTGCAATGATTGGTGCTCTTGTATCATTGCTGCTACTACCAGCTCCACTATCAACTTCTAATAGTGTAAACATTCCACTCATTATTGCAAATATATATCTTGCCAAATAAATAAACGAGTAAAGTCAAACTGTTCTCACTCCTTGAATTCTGTTCTCACACTAATATCAACTATACTGACAATCATTCATTATATTAGTTGCGCTTTCTACCTCTTTGGGCTATTGCGCAAATCCAATGCTAATCAATCAAGAAATCTAGTCTGATGTCACTTAGCCTAATATTATAGCTCTGTGAGTGGCCCAGAAAAAGGCGTATGATCTTGTTCGCCCTGTTATTCGCCCCGAAATCAGTATGGCTCCCCTACTTAGGGGAGTGGGGTATTTGTGGGAAATCTTTTCCACAGAGAAGGGGATTTACGGAATGATTTTAAAAACAATATTTTCAAATGAAAGTCTTTTCCAAATAAAGGTGTGCTATGAAAGTTTTTTCACCTGGATCCGTCCGCAAGAAATTTTTCGGGGGGAATTTGTAGCTAAAATATAATTCTCTGGAAGGAACTTTCCTGGCGGGGGCGGAGATTTTACGTGGGAATAATTGCTTTAAGTAAGATAAGGATTCAAACAATATTAAACAAAACAATAAGTTTTTTTGGTACTCTTCTATTAAACGGACTCTTTTATCTACGGCAATGCATACCAGTCACGAAATAGACTGAGACGCGTGATGAAAACAGGTTTACAATACCTTCTGGGATATAAACAAAAGCAAGAACTGTATTTAAATTGCTGTTTTTCGGTTTAGGGGGGGGGTACAAAGGTTAGGTTAGGTTACGTTTTTAATATATGGTATGCTTTACCCTCCCCCCTAATGTGCAAATATATATCCCAAATTTTTTCTAAACTATGCATCCTATGTTATTTTATTTCATTAGCATTAACAGAACTAGCACTATATAAAAGAGTCCGTTTAATAGAAGAGCACCGTTTTTTTCAACTGAAAGTAAGGAACGACATCAAAACTTAAAAGGAATTGAAATTATTACTTATGTGAGCGGCGCTGCCCCCTTCTCAACACCTCACTCTTTACGCTAAAGTTTGACTTTTTGTCCCGATTCTTTAAGAGTGACTCCTGAAACACAAACCTGAACTTTTCAAAAGTTCATATGAATCCAAAACGTAAAGCATAGCATGTTATCAGCGCTTATTAAGCATTTCAATTGCTGTTAGTATTTGATTAGTATATGCATCCAAAGCGTAGGGTATAGGACTTTATCAGCGTTTATTAAGCGTTTCAATTTAAAAAAAGAGACTATGGAACATTATTGGAGTTTCTATTAAATATTGGAAGTTAAAATTATAACAATTAAATAATTTCTGGAGCGGATCTCCCCTCCTACTTCCTACCAACATCGATTATCAAATTACAGCAGATTTGATCTGTCTAGTTACGAATGTTAATCATGTTAAAAAACTAAGTCTTATTTTCTTTTTCTATGATTTCTTTTTCATTCGAAAATTATATTCGCTTTATCTATCTACCTTTTTACTTTTCGATGATTTCATTTTTGTTCTGTTTGCATATGTGGAGTTTGTATTAATATTCGATTTCAAAAGTTTTAAACAAGAAAATCTAAACTTGAACTGATAGATTTTAGGGAATAAAAGAACATGAAATATCAGGAACAAAAATGCCCTGAGCAAATGTCGCAAAACAGGCCGAAGTATAGAGCATTTTTGCCATTTTTTCATTCACTAGGCTCACCTATATTCTTGATAATAAGGCTCTTGGGTCTATAGGGCGGAATCGGAAGTTTCAAAGAATTCAATAATATGAATTTGGAACGTCTTAGAAAGTTTAATGGACCACTGTTTTTGTGTTTTTTAAATTAAAAACTAAATTGGATTAGTTGAAAAATTATCAGCTGGAAGTAAAGAGCAAAGTTAAAACTTAAAACCAGGAACAGTTTTAAGTTCCTTCATAAATTATAGTTTTTTTTTTAAAAATTAATCAGGGGACTGGTGCACTCTCTTGCCTTCATCAAACGACGCCTATGATAAAATGGGTATATGGAAGACTAAATCAGTGCATAAAAAGCCAAAAACAGCATATTGAAAACTGAGTCGACACAGCAATCAAAGCTAATATGCAGAAAAGACAAAACCCAAACTGTTGATAAAACAAGGTAACCTACAATCCAATAAAGCCGAAAACATATCATTTAGCCTTGGGCCCCATTGGAGGTGCAGTTCTTCCTCTCTGGGAAACAAGAAGACATTGAAAACCCTATTTAAAAAAGAAAATGAGAAAAACTCCCATATACACTGTAAGAAACAAAAGTCTTGGTCTTTCTCATCCCCAACCTTCATGGGAAAATTCCCTGGCATGTCAGAAGTTCTCATTCTACGTATTCAAATGTTCACGTGTGTAGATGTACTTCTTTCTACCTTTCTTGGTGCACCCTGAAACAAATAAATTTGTCAAAATAGAGACTGGAAATTTTGGCAAATTATATTGGAACCATGAAAACGTGCATAGAAAAGAGGAATTTTCCTGAAAATTCACTGACAAAAATCCATAACGCTAGAATTGGAACTACGGCATGCAAGGACCAAATACCCGAGTAACCGACCATAGCGAGTGAGGCTAGTGAAGCTAATAATAATCCCGCAAATGCTTAGAGAAAGTTGAAAGAAGGAGGAAAAACGGATGCGGCACTAGAACTCTAAAATCCAAACCTGCGGTTTTGATTCCTATTGCATGGCCCTTCAGGCAGATGTGCGACGAGTGGCAGCTATCCTGTGCTTTTGCACACCCTTCCTATTGAAAAAGGATTGGATAATACGGTATATGAATAGAATTCTTACGCCCTAAGTAGATTCAGGTATCCCATGGGAAACTAAATTATGCATCCAGCTTTCATGGATCAACGAAAGATATCACCATCGTTAAACTAAATTCCCCTATTTCCATTACACCTTAAAGGGAAATGTCTAATCTCATCACCGTATCCCATGGGAAACTAAATTATGCATCCAGCTTTCATGGATCAACGAAAGATATCACCATCGTTAAACTAAATTCCCCTATTTCCATTACACCTTAAAGGGAAATGTCTAATCTCATCACCATAATCCAGCGTAAGCTTGCTTACTATAATTTCATTTCATATTGTCTTGAAGCTGATAATAATGTGATCTACATGAATATAAGTACGGAAGGGGTATCCCCTTCTGGCCCTTGTCTTTCCAAAATATCGATATTTAAAAAGTTGTAAAATTCTTCATATTTTCTATATAACTTACGTTTTTATTCTTTTAAAATTATCCCCCTTCTCTGCACAAACTGGATCGTATATACCCATGACCCAACATAGGGCATTCATCAGTTTAATTATTCTAAGAGCAATTAAATGATTGAATAGGTTGTATAGGGTACTTTTACGGAATTACTTAGTCACTGAATGAACTGTGGCTGTTAAGTTCTAATTAAATTATGGATAAGGACCAATAAACAAACAAATGCAGTGAGAGTTCTAAAAAAGTAGAAAGAAGCTACTCAGAATATGAAGAGAAAAACGAAGAAGGGTCTACAGAAGATGAGGTATAGATCCTAACCAGAGAAAGCTGGCTATTGCCAATATTAATTACACTCGGAAACAAAGTTTTGTTGTAAAAATCGTAAAAAACAGATCTTTCACAGAGGCGTATTTCATTAGAGAACTTTCAAATCCTTTTCTCCTATATAATTTAAAAACCTACGCCCTCTAATGTAGAATTCCAGAATGTTTTTTTTGTATCTTGGTTACAGTAATAGCCAAAATGTAGGAAAGAGGAAACTACGGCCCAAAGTAACCGAAAGTTTAAAAAAGCGCTTTGAAAAAAAAACTATGGAACCTTAAAAAAACTCTAAACTTGAAATAGTGTACCATCACCATGACCCAAATCTCTATTCACAAAAATCACAGTTCCCACCTTGAACAACAAGGAAACTTCGTCGTTTGCTTGGGAAGGACTAATGTGTCCCTTTTTTCTTCTTTCTTCCCTAGGGATCGTCGTACCGAACCAAATGTCGTAGAATGCTGAGAGAGGGTTCATTTGAAAGAAATTCGCCCAATCTAGTGCGCTTTTTAAGTAGCAAAAGTGATCATATCGCAGAAAAGCGTTGTTTTCCGCCATGTTGTGCCACAAACATTATTTTTTCACAATCCTCAACTATTTACCGATAAGATCTCACAGAAAAATCTAATGGCTCATTTAGAGGCAACTACCAATGTCTACATGTCTCTTGTATATTTATCTTCATAACTACATTGTAAAGTACCATTTGACACCAAAAATGGCGCTTTTTGTGAAAATTTCTGCAGTAGAAAAGCTGGGAAGCATATTAAGGATACCAATGTAATCTCAATCGTCGATAGCCCTTACCATGAGGTTAACTATTCCATATCTTTTAAATTCTCCTTCTAGCCTCCTTAGTAAGTGAAAACTAAAAAAACTAAAATAAAATACTAAATACAATTTAGTTATTTATTTTCATTTTTCTATTAATATAGTTAATTTTGGTACTTATCTGTTATAGCTACCACATTATGGCTGATAAAGGACTATTGATAACCTTATGAATTGGTATTTAACTTTTGTACAGGCTACTAATGGAACTCACTGCTTAGAATTTAAAATGTTTATTTTTGGATTGGTTTTGTGATTTTAGTGTCAGGTATCAGGGTTTTGTAGCATGAATGGGGCAAAAGATGCACAGACATTGTATTATTAGACAATATTATATTGATGACACAAACTTTTCAAACCAATTTCTTAGCACACTAATATTCCATTTCATACATACAAGTATGGGACTAATATAAAGAAAAAAACAAGGATATCAATTCAATAAAATATACTCGGGAAAGGGCAATATTTATTTGTCAATTTGTGGGGGAGGGTAATTTTCTGTTTTGTCGATTTTTTCCCATGAAAACGCTCAAATAACGGTATTTAATTGAAAATACCAAAAAAGGTGTTTTTCAGAATCCTAGTGAGGACAGAAAATCTAAGAAGTAGGAGGAATTTACTCCATCAAACGCTCCTCGTCCAATTGACGTACCTGAAAAAAACCTCTGCCGTTCATTAATCTTGTCGTTTTTAAAACTGGTATGATTGTGGTATGGCTCGATAGAATTTCTTGGGTTAGAAGAACCAAAAGTCTTAAGAACATCAAGAAATGTAGCAGCAGGAATAGATCCAATGTAGATGAAACTAAAGAAGAAAAAAGGGGATGTCAATTAACGAAAATATCGGATGGGGGGAGTAAAAGTCTTTTTATGTCTGGGAGTGGGCAATTCTGTTGCTTTGTTGATTTTTTCCATTAACACCCAGATTATGGTATTTTCAATAAAAATACCCAAAAAAAGATGCTTTTAAAAGTGGAAGTAGAGGGAGAGGAGAAAACCTAAAAGGATGGGGGGAATTTGCTTCCTCTTATGTCCCTTCCCTAATTGATGTACCTGGAAAAAACCTATGTTTTTCATAAATATTGTTGTTTTTTTACAAATTGGCGTGATTTTGGTGTAGCTCCGACATTAAACCAAAAAAATGTATACCCTTATGATATAACTGACGGCCAGAATGAGACAACTGACGATGAAATTTCTTGGGTTAAAAAATATCAAAAGTCTTACGAACCTTGAGATATGTAGCAGCAGGAATAGATCAAGAATACAATGTAGATTACATAAAATTCAAAAAAGGTTCGACGCGCATTCTCTGTTAAACGATTCATCCGAAATCCAAATTGAAAATCATGGACATTTTTTTAAAAATCTAGAAAAGAATTGAGACAAGAAAACAGCTATTTTCAAAATGTTTACTAAATACAGCCAGCTTCATGCGACGCAGTTGCTTGTTTGTTGACAGTTGCTTGGCAACAAGACGGCAGTTTCGTTGCTTGTTCGTTGGCTAGGATACAACTGTGATTTTGATTCTTGGGTATTTGCTCAAGACGTACACAATGCCCAACGATTTCTATGTGATGTTCATGCCCAATGTCTCTGACCCCCCCTACAATGATTTGAATAAAACAAGCGATTTTTGGAAAAAACTCTCCCCTGTCATCAAATGCAACGAAGGAAAGTATGAAGTTACTCTTTTCAATTGTATTATCAAAAATGCACATGATACCCTGAGAAAATATTGTAGGTTACATATGAGATAAAAACTAGACCATTCGATTGGCCACTCCTTACCGACTATGAATGGATAGAAGCACTTAAATCTGGTGAATACCCATATGTCACACTAAAATACAAATAATTTGTTAGTATGATTGATTTGTGACGTACAATCAATAGAAAAATCTCTGCTCGTAAGAATGGTGTATTCCAGTTTAATTATTCAATGGAACATGCCAAGATTTACATTAGCTCACCCATTGACAATGAAATGATTCATATCAGTCATAACCTAAGAGATGTTCTTGGTTTTAAACAGAATATAATCAATGGTAAAAAATACTATGACTGTCAGTGGAATGAATCGTGTTATTTTTGCAAACTATCCACCCGGCTTTTCCTCGGACAGTTGTATCCTTTGTTGAGATATTGAGAGTTGGTAATTGAAATGTCCCCTTCCTACCTGTTCTTGAAAGAAAAACCTTCCACGAACACGTTCATCACTACAATATCAAGCATCTTCAGTATGTTCCTGTAAACACTTTGTATTTGGAACTCTGCCAGTTAGCTTTAAGAAATGAATTCGGTGATCCTCTTGCAATAACAAAAGTTTTGGCTGTGATTACATGTCATTTTCGACCCATTCAACAACGAGATGGCTAATAGAAAAAGCATATTCGTTTTGTCCTGATATTGATTGCTATGCTACTACTCTCCGACCACGACAATTGGGTCAGGGAATAGACTATTACATAGGTCGTTCGTCAATTTCGGGCTATGGTCTTGGCAGTTTGTTTTGATAAGTTGTTTTGCTCTGCACTACCCCTGGCTAAAAAATATATTGCTCTAGTTGCCGCGGATTTTGCATCCTTTACACTACATGATTGTGGAACAGGCAAATATTTTAAAGAAAGTGTTTCACAAAATCTCAGGTCAAGCACACGATCCCTTGGCGAGCGATTGAAATTACGACAAAGTGGAAAAGGTTTAAAAATGACGAGAAAGACCTCATCGCTCATCAGCCTCTACTCAGGTCAGACATGAAACACATCACTATTGTCAAAGAATACGAAAAAGAAACCAAGAAATAAATTGCTAGATCGGAAAAGGATTTCTTTTCCTAGACTGAAATGAAATTATATACCACACAAGGAATCACACCCCATAGTCACCTCATCTCTAAATCTTTTCAATGCTGAAAGTGTAGATGTCAGTGTAAAAAATGGTTACTATGAATAATTCTACCCACGACAAACACTCTCTGAAAACATAGATTTTCAAATTTACTCCAATGAAGACTACTTCATAGATTTATCGTCCACAGTTATTGATTTAAAATTTGTGATGAGGAAAAAGCCTGACAATCAAACTCCCACCGCTAGTGATGGATTATCTTATGAAAACTGTATCCTGCATGAATGTGTCTACATAAATGGAACATCGGTGAGCACTAGCAACAGTCTATCAAACTCTGCAAGTTATATACATTTCAAGTTGATGACTCCAAAGTCCTATAAAAATTGAAAGGTCTGGCGATGGGATATTATTACAGATCAAATGTTGATACTAGTGGTGAACTCACTTAGGCGGTGAGCCAGGAGTATCATTTAGCTGGTAAATTAAATAATGAAATATTTAATATATCTCAATGGAGGCCTCCCAATGTTGAAATTGAAATAAAGCTACAACTCGCCCCGTCCAATTTCATTTTGATAAAAACACTTGATGCAGCACCCGATGCAAATGTCAATCTTACATCGGCGATGCTTCAGGTACGAAACCATCAGGTTATGAGTTCTGTTGCTTTTGCAACTGAAAAATTAAGAGCCAGTGGAAATAATATAAAACTGCTCGTTCCTCACACAGTCATCAATCAACGAAATATTGCCACTGGTTCTAGAGCCTATACCGACTCTTTATTAATCAATGGAGACAATCCTTCAAAACTTGCTTTAACATTTGTGAAAAGTGCCAGTGCCATAGGATCATGGACAAGTTCTCCACACGAGTTCAAAATGCTTGGACTTTCGTCTCTTGAGTGTAAATTAAATAGAATGCTTCTCTACAATTTATCCTTTGTTGAACTACAGACGTGTGTACCTGTCGAACCATTGACGGGGAATGTAGCATTAATCTCAATAAATCAATTTGAAACCGATTGGGAAATAATCCCTGATGGTAGTGTTCTATTAGAATTGGCACCATGAGGACAAATCAAATAATCGATGTATTTAACTTGGATCCATACATGTTCAAATTAAAATCCTTTTGCATACCATCGGATTCTCTTGAACATATTCGTAGGTCTAACAATACCGTTATCATTGTTAAAAGTAGTCCATCGACTATGCAGACGGGGCATTGGACTATGCATATTTCAAACATTGAAGAATATAGAATTTTTTTATCCTGTTGGTCCACCATATGCATTCTACGTGCCTCACATAAAAACACTTCCTTGAAAGAAGTGGAAAATCTATTATTCAATCTCGGGAGCGAGTACAACGTTTATCTACCAAAAAATATGGTTCTCATACATTTCTATATTTTATTTTTTGATGCCGTGACTATACTTACAAGGAACTTCTCAACATTTATGTAGCAATCCTCGAATGAATGGCCTCATAGTAGAAAATATCCTGTCCTACCTCTATAATATTGATTTCAGTGCCCTAATAATAAAATGTTTCAATAATATTTGTAACTTTTTTTTATTAATGAAACATTTGTGTACAATAAAAAAGTCTTTGTCTTTCATCTTTTAGATTTCTTCTTCTTGTTCATCATTTAGATGGACGTCAACGACGATTAGTGGTGGCCCATAATAGGGATTCAACTTGTGCTGATCTTGGTGTGCAAAGCCAGGGTCACATTTTTCACAATATAATGTAACTTAATTTTTATTATATCTCTTGGTGAATTCAATGATGCTATTATAATTCATATTTTAAAATTTACTTGTTTCAATTTGCTTATTTGAAGTAACGTGACACACGATATTCTCATATGAAGAAAAACTTACTGTAACAGGCAAAGAAAAATCAGTAGATTTATAATCATAACTACCATTGTTAGCACAACGATGACGCAGAAACCATACTTTCTTGATGTTTTGACAATTGAAATATGGTCCAAATTCTTCTTCCCAAAACAATTTAAATCCACGACGATACCAATCCCTTAGAAATAAACTGAAATCACGTTTAGGGTTTTTTTCCAATCATACCAGGGTAAGTATTTCTCCATTGATCACGCTTATCATAGTGAAAATTGGAACATAGATATCCTCTAGGGTGAGAGTCACAAGCCTTTTCAAGACAGGAATTAAAGCCCTTAATTTTTAGAGCATATCCTTTATGCAATTTACACGGATTTTATAATCTATATTTTTCGTTATAGTCATCAACACTAGTGCAGTTCTCATGTAACGACCAGCTGTCCAATGTATATTAACATAGTGTACATGTACAGGGCATTTTTTCACTGTGATGACTCTCACACTACCAAATAGAAACTGACTTGAGAACAATAGGAATGTTCTTTTTTACTTCTAGGGAGAGAGAGGAGTAATCGATTGACGTCAAAATCAATTGCATCTGCTTTAGAGAGGGTTTTTTAAATTGTTTACTGTTGTCACGAAAAAACAGAGACTGAACAAATCAACATAGAAACTTGAATGTTCTTAGGTAGTGTTCAAAAGCAAATCCACAATATTATTTTGTTTAGTTTCGGTTAGTATGTCAATAAATTGAGTAAATGCATTAGATCCACAACGTAAAAGCCTCATGCAATAATCCAACATTGTAGAACAAATTTCTTTGATAACGTCAAGCATTCTTTCAGAGAATATATTCTTTTCAACCGTTAACTTCTGAAACTGATCATTTAGATTCAAACATTTTACCAGTGTCACAAGATTCCGTATGATTTTTTGATTCTCAAATCCACCCATTTTTTCCTTGACACTCCCACTGCCGATTATAGACTAAGCTAACATAGCCAAGTTTCTACTTTGAGTACACTCTCAACGCCTGTTGGTTCCCTAGAGAGAGATGAGTAAACGATTAACTAAAATGTCTAACAATAAAAAACCCGATAATTATAAAACATTTTTATTGACAGAAATGTAATACTATAATAATATATATTTTCACTCTTTTCCCATGAGGTAAGTCAATCCATTGTCTTCAATGTGGTTCATGATAGCGTTCAGTCCATGTTGTAGTCTGGATATATGCATTAAATTCACTTTTGCTGCGAAATATAATTGTTCTTCCAACTGAAATTTACTCAAGGATATAACATCTACCTTCAACAGCTACATTGAGGGCTAATGTCTTCATATCATTATTGTTAACTGCTTCAAGTTGTAATAGTGTAAAACCACTCATTTTTAAAATATTAGAACGTTTATCGAACTTGAAACAAAGTAAACTAATCAAATGTCTATGTGGAATTGTGATACTAAGTAACTCGCCATCAAACTTTTATACCAATGTTCACGGGATGCTCACCAGATGGGTACTGTGTGCCTGGCCACTTGTATCAAAAGGCCTATTTCACTGAGAAATAATAGCTGGCAAGCATTTCGAGAAATTTCCTTATCGCCGGAAGCTGAGATAACGCCCACTGTGTCGTAGGAATGGTGGATGTACTGTGCACTTGTATCTGTGTAGGGATCCGGGGGTACTCTGCGCTTGTATTTGTATGGTAGAATGGTCGGATATGTATGCGCTTGTATTTTTGGCATTGTTACATCGACAACATGAATGCGTATGCAAAACCAGATGCTCGACAGACCAGATGAAATGGGAGTACTGTCCGCTTAGAATGATGGGGATACTGGCAGCCCAGAATGATAGGGGCACTGGCCACCCTGGACGTTTTAATAGCATACTACTAACTCTAGCGCAAAGAGCAAGGTATTTAGGAAGGAGCAACCCCTTCAGATACTGAATAATTTCTGTTCATGTTGAGTTTTAATGTTGCTCCTTACTTTCAGTTGTAACACTTGTTTTTTATTTAATTTTATTCTGATGCCGGCTTGTAGACTTTAATCGGTGACCAAAAATGAGATCCAATAAGGCTAATTAGGCCAATAAGATCCTGAAGCCAATCAAGTTTAGTAGGTACGTAAGTTTATTTATAACCCGCAATAATACAAAATTAAATGCGGAGTAAAGAACAAAAAGTAATATAACCCACAGGGAAATACAAACGAAAATGCAACATAAATAACATAGCAATGTCCACTGAATTACAAATCGGGGAAAAAATAACTGAGACAATCACTGGCGTACATCTTTTTCAGAGTATAAGCCCTTAGATCTTTAGCGATATCGTCAAGCAGGGCTGGCGGATTGGCAAGTCCAAAACAAGAAATAGTCTTGCAGTTTCTATTCCATTTTGGTAAATATAATAAGAATAAAGTCTATTGCCTGCAGAAGCAATAAGGAGACATAGCCTTTCTACACAGGGAGGAAATATTCTTTACACTGTAAACCACGATAGAGGAATAGCACTTTCTTACCAAATTTTACAGAGTATGAATCAGATATTTACATATAATCTAGATTTAAATGCAACATTAAACTAAGAATGAATAGGGAAACGCGCAGAAATAGGGCTAATAAAGTTGAGTTTTGTACCAATTTAAGTACAGAGAGAATGTTGTCAATCAAAGAAGCTGTAACATCAGTTACGCCGGTTGGGACAAATGTAGTTGGACAAGTTTCCAGGGTAGGGATAGTTGCAAAGTAAATTCTGCTCTACAAAAATTTCGTGGTGGTCAATTGATTTAGAACATTCAAGAAAGTATATGCATAGCCGGACAATCTTAAAGATCATGTTGTCATGCGGTGGTGCTTTCTGCCATAAACATGGTATGCATACAAAAGTAACGGTTATTATGAACTACTACAATAGTCAGGTTTATACAGCAAGGTTAAACCAGCTATTAGAAGTCAGATCAGCAGAATTTTTTTTGAGAAGGGGTAACATAATCCACAAAAAGCATCTCTTTAGACCCCTGGTTTCTGAATTTTACTTGATGATTCTTCAGATCAGTTTGAAGGGGAGGTTTATCCCCTAACCTCCATTCATTTGCAACAACATATTTGTACCAAGCATACAAAATGGATACTAAGGGTGATCACTTGTCTTTTATTGTAGAAATATTATGAGTGTAATGTAAAAGTTTATATTTCTGTGCTTATCTGCGCAGAGATTAAAGCCCCCTCACAGGAACAAGATTAGTCCTAATAACTCCTACCCTTTGAAAAACTTAAATTCGGTACAAAATTATGTTTTACATTTCAAATTCTCCCAACAAATTCGTTTAGGGGTCAAAACAAGTGAGGTAAACTATAGAGTATAGAGTGGGGAATCTTCAGACAACCCTTGTCAGAGGCCAATTCCGGTCCTTCTATATTCAGGCCCGTTTTATAGTCATTTATTATTATTATGAGTTAGTAAAGGCATTTTTTAATATATTTATTTTCATATTCAACTTCGTAGCTTGAAACCGTAGATGATTTTGAGCTGAATTGTGAATCTTTTGATACTAGTGGACACAATGGTTATGTCAGTTGGTGCTATTGGTTTTAAGAACGGTCTTGGAAACGGTGCTGGCCCTTCAAGTCTGCTAGCGTTAGCAATGAAGCTAGCAAACCTTCGAGACAAATCCGGAAGCAAGAAAACCGAATCTGACAGCACAGAAACAAATGTAAGTTCCATAAGACTCGCTCTAAATCGAGGGTTGTCGGCTTTCAGCAATCACGCACACCAGGTAGCACGTGCCGACCGTGACGAAAATGTGCCAAGCATGGCAAAAGTGTGCCAAGCTTGGTCGAACATTTCCGAGCGTTGCGGGTACTGTGCCTTGTGTGGTAGGACTGTCCCGTGCCATGGTGTATTTCTCTCCCAGTGTGTAATTTTGTTTCTTTATATATATATATATATATATATATATATATATATATATATATATATATATATATATATGATATATATATATATATATATATATATATATATATATATATATATATATATATATATATATATATATATATATATATATATATATATATATATATATATATATATATATATATATATATATATATTTACATATATTTTGTCTATATATAAATCTTGTCTTATATTACTGGAAAAAGGGCCTTCTGATATCATTTTGTTTTTCTGTACCCTGGATGCTTAGAACACCTTATTTCAGTGGTGCACTCAGGAAACAATTATGGGGGGGGGGCTGACCGGGGGTCCTTGGGCCAACCAACGGAAAACTTCAAAAATTCCTTAGAAAAACCAGTACTTCAAGACATTATTTTAAGTTTATCTTAGCTCTTTGAATGCAAGTTTTGAGTAGGGACAATAGGAATAAAAGATGAAACTCGGCAGATTAAATAAGATTTCAGGCTTTAATTTGACAAAATCTTTTTACATAAGCTGTCTTATAAAAACAAAATTGAGTGTCCTTTGGGTCTTTGTCAGTATGGATAAAACACTGTCTGTGTAAACTGGAATTTCCCTGTGGATATTGAGATTGGCTAAGTCATCTAGCCTACTCTAAGACATCGTGTTTCTTAGGTATGTCTTGATTTTCCAAATAGTGATTTTAAGTACGATGTGGATGATTGGAAACATTGCTTTATCACAAATATTTAGAAAAGCAATTGCATTGACGGGATGTGCCTTGTTTCGTTGCGTTTCCTTAGAATACTAATTGTAGTTTCATTCAATTTGGGAATTTTTTGTGCCTCTTGAAACAAGACTGAAAACTCTTCATCAGCTTTTTCTCTTAGTGACTTCAGACTCTGAAGTACATAGTCAGAATAGTTCAAAGCAACCCGGAGATCCGCATCACTGGACTGTAGCTTTTGACACAAAATCAAAGTGTAGCTGAGTAGGTTTTCAGCTGATACTAGAGCTACAATATACTGTGACTGACATATATCTGTCAAAAGGACATCAGCCCCTGGAGATGTGTCCTTATTATCCCAACATTTGATTTCTTCTAAGAATGAGATGATAGGGCTGTACAGCTCCTTCATGACGAGGACAGCATCATGCCTTTGAACCCATCTGGTTGGGCATAGCTGTTTAAGTTTTTGTTTCTTAGTTTTTGGTACTAGAGTTTAAATTTTTCTCTGGAGAACATTTTGCCTCTTAAGTGTGTTAAAAAAGACCATACTTTTTCAGTACTACCAAAATGATTTCTGATAGATCTGACCTCTACAGCATTTGTAATGGCTAAGTTAAGGCTGTGTGACACGCAGTGTACATATACTGCCTTCGGGCACCGTTTCTGCTGAACAGTCTAAGCACCATTGACATTTCCGCTCATAACTGATGCGCCATCATATCCTTGTCCTCTCAGGTCATTTATTTCAAGATTGCATTCTTAAAGCCCTTTCAACAGTGTTTCTTCAGGTTCCTCGCCAGTCGTTGACTCTAGAGGCACAAACTGCAAAATCCTTTCATTAATCTTATAACCAGCCTTCGTGTTATGAGAGACATACCTCACAGCCTGTGCAAAGTGTACTTGTCGAGGCGTCTGTAGTCTCATCAGCCAACATACTGAAACAAGTAGTATCTTTAACATCTTTGACTATGTGACTTTTTAATACTTTGTCACAAGCATCAATGATTTGGTATTGTATGTTCCAGCTACCATAAGTGACATTTTTACCGCACAACTTGAAATGGTCTCTTGATTTTTCATCTCCTGTTCAATACGTATCCGCAATAGGGCTTTGAAATTTCCCTCATTATCATTTGGAACTACGTCTAAGTTGAAGTCTCCATAGTCCCTTTGGCCTTGAAGAGCTATTCCCTGTAGTCCACAAGAAATTACCGTTTCTATTACAGGTTTTAAGCTCTCCGCATTTACGTTTGCCTGATTGGCTTTGCCTGCATCTGTCTATGAGATTCATCTTACCTTCCACTACTGTTTCCAAATTGTTAAAATCGATCATTGCCTGTTTTGTGGTATTGTAAATGAGAATGTGACTCAAATTTTTCCATAGCCTTTTTCCAATTTTGGAATCGTTCTTGGACAAGCTGGTCCGTTTTCTGGGATGATATCATACCCACTTCAGCTAGAGCAAAGAATGCACAATAAGTGCAGTATTCCTGGTTTTCTATCTCAGAATATGACAACCACTTATAATTTTGCAACCAGGAATACAAAAACTTCCTCTCCTTCTTTCCATGAGTCTTCGCTAGAAACTTGTAGTTGGAAGATGGACCCCACAAGTTTTCCAAAACATGTAACTTCCCTGTGTCTGATAGCCACTTATTCTTGTACAAAGAAATGTCCATTTTACTGATGCATTCTATGTTGAGATTGTCCAGTGTATTGCTGGAGCTTGAGGTACTAGGTTCATCAAGACCAAGACTAGCCATTTTCTTCCGATTAGGGTCTCCAATCTAAAAAAAAAACTATTAGCCACCCTTAATGTGAGAAATGGAAAACTTACAACTTATTTTTTCTCTCAGTATATATTGACTTATATTTTTGTACTGTTAACTGTCATTCCTCAATTGCTGTACAGTTCAAATAGTTACACAATTCCTCCAAGTTAGTCCCTTGGTATTTTAATAAATTATTTACTAATCCACCGACTTCCTTAAACTGAGGCCACTGTATGAACTATTTTATTTAAATGTATTAATGTGTTGTGTTTTTTTCTATATTTTCGAGATTAACCCAAAATATTTTAAACAAATTAATATTAAGAAACATAACCACCAACATATTACTTTATGATTGTCACAGCGCAAACTATTTTACGTTTTTATTTTAATCTTATATTTTATTGTCATTTTGGTTTTCAGTTATCGCAATTAATCTCCTCGACAGATAAATAAATAACATTATTATCAATTTGATTTACATTTTTTATTTATCTATATTTAAATTATTCTTACTAATTTTTCACTAAAAACCATTTTATTTAGCACGCCAAGGCATGCCGGCTAAATGCTAGTACATCCGGGGAATCAGTATAAACATTAAACTAGTTAATTGTACACAGCACAGAAATGAAAACACCTGAGTTTCAAAAACAAAGGTAAAGCACATTCTCTGTCTGCCAATATAGGCTCAGAGCGAATAGTAGTGAGTGATCTGTGCCTTCCCGCTCAACACAAGACGAGCTAAGAAGTTCGTGTTAAGTGCGCCGCTGGTACTTACACTTACCTTTTGCGCCGATGGTAACACTCTCATTTTTGCCAAAATAGTCTGTCAAAGACGTTTCATACTGAAACATTAAATAAAAAAAACAAGTTCTTCAACTGAAAGTAAGGAGCAACATTAAAACTTAAAACGAACAGAATTATTATGCTTATGAGGAGGTTCACCCCTAGTCAATACCTCGCTCTTTACGCTAAAGTTCGCATTTAGTTCGAATCATAAATCCCTGAATCACAAAGGCCGTTTAATTAGAATAGATAGCTCTTTTGAAAGTACTAAAAAACACTTTAGCGTAAAGAGCGAGGTATTGACTAGAGGGTGAAACCCCTCATATACGTAATAATTTCTGTTCTTTTTAAGTTTTAATGCTGCTCCTTACTTTCAGTTGAAAAAACTTGTTTTTTTATCAAATTTCTGATCGTTTTTTAAATAATGCTGGGAAATCCGGCATCCCCTTTATAGAAATGTCCCTTCCCCCAAGGAAACCTACTCCATAGAAAGATCCTCCCACGTAACCCCCTCCTCTGACACCCCCCCCTAGAAAATATCCCTCCTGAAAACGTCTCTATACTTCCCAATAATCAATACTATATGTAAACAATGGGCATAGTTCATAGCGTGCAGCCCTTCCCCCGGTAACTGTGGGGGGCTAAGTCATCCTCAAAGATATATTTATTAGATTTTCGACTATGCTGAACAATATGGCCATCTCAAAATTTTGATTGGGTGACTTCGGGAAAACAATGAGCGTGGGAGGGGGCCAAGTTGCCCTCCAATTTTTTGTCACTTAAAAAGGGCACTAGAACTTTTATTTTCCGTTCGAATGAGCTCTCTCAAAATATTCTAGGAATACTGGATCGATACGATCACACCTGGGAAAAAAACAAAAAAAACAAACAAACAAATAACCACGCATCCGTGATGTTCCTTCTGGCAAAAAATACAAAATTCCACATTTTTGCAGATAGGAGCTTGAACCATCTGCAGTGGGGTTTTCTGTTACGCTGAATCTAATAGTTTGATTTTCACGAAGATTCTATCACTTTTAGGGGGTGTTTCCCCCTTTTTTCAAAAATAAGGCAAATTTTTTCAGGTTTGATGGGTTAGTCCAAATTTGATGAAACTTATATATTTCAAATCAGCATAAAAATCTGATTCTTTTTGATGTGTCTACTGGTATCAAAATTCCCTTTTTAGAGTTTCGGTTGCTATTGGGCCGGGTCGCTCCTTACTTACAGTTCGTTACAACGAACTGTTTGATGAGAGTTTACACCAAACACTTGCACTTCTAACCTCTGTCAATGTTTTTTTTAAGTGCATTTCTTAGGAATATGAATGCGGCAATGCAGCTATTTATTTCGTAGTTGTAATAAAATGTAACTCCTACAAACCAGTATTCAGTATGCTATGTGTCTATTATTGGTGGATTTTAAAAAACAAATGTAATTTTTTCTTGAGGAGGGAATACCGCCCCTTTAGCCCCCCCCCCCCTTGATGCACGCCTGCCTTTTTTACACAGGTAAATACTGCTTAATCAATGTAGAAAAAGAAAAAAAAACTAAGAAACCTTTGACTTATTTTCCAGTAACCCCCCTCTCCTTTTAAATCAATGTTTGTATAGTAACACTTTTACGGGCAATACTTTATTGAAAATTGCCGTTCTCCATAAAAATGAGCTGAAACGACCCTAATCAGTAATAAACTTTTTTGGCTCGAATACTTTTCAAGTTTTGTCTCCCCCCCCTGAAAAAAAACCCTTAACCAAAAGTCCTGATACATCCATTCCTACCTCCACTCTCCCCTCATCTCTCCCTTAGAACTGTTTCTGTGTTTATCTGAAGGCTCAATGAGAGCTGGGATATTTTGGCATTAAAATACATCCTTTGACGTATCTTCCTCCCTCCCTAACTACAAAACAATCAGAGAACCCAATTGATAAAGTTTAGTTGCCTTTTTAAGTTTTGTAATTTACCCGTTGCTTATACATAGAATTTGCTATTGGGAAACATACCGACATTTTTCGCTTGAGTTTTTTGCTGGGGGGGGGGGATTGTCTAGGAGAATTTTCAGTGGGGAGAAAATTTTTGGGAAGAATTTCCCTTCAGCAGGGATCAAATTATCTGCAAGATTTTTCTGACGAAAAATGTAGGTAATATCAACAATGGTGTTGCAAGGTGACACCTCCCTTATTGTTTGCATAAAAATGTTTCTAGTTTATATTTTAATCCTTTATTTAACTGAAGTTATTTATAATTCAGTGATCAGTTATTAAGGAGGGGTGGTAGATCTTTTTGTAGGGAGGGGGTAAGATACCAAAAGGAATACGGTTCAGTGGCCTAATTTTCTAAGCCTCACTGAGGCTTCAGATAAAACTTAAATGAGTTTTTGGGACTTGGTGTCTAATTCTTCTTAGTTCCCACGTATACATTCAGTCTATGCCTTTATTATTGGTGCTGAGGCGCAGATGGGAATGGTAGTGCCGAAGTAGGACCAAGTTGATTCAGGTTGATGAATCAGAGGCAACGCTGTAGCGTTGCCTATAGTAAAGGCCATATGGCTCCAATGTTTTATTATTATTATTATTCATTTATTTTTTTTCCCCAGAGGCACTTCATATGGAAGGGGTCGTCGTAGAAACTTCAAAGGGGGCGCATTCGATTGGAAATCGAGAGTTCTAGTGCCCTTTTTAATACTCGAAAATGATTGGAGGGCAACTTGGCCCCCCCCCACGCCCGTCATTCCCCCAAACACATCCAAACAAAATTTTGAGATGGCAATTTTGTTCAGCGTAGTTGATTTCTAGATAGAAAATATATTTTGAGGAGGAAAATCCCCAACAACCCTCAGGGCAAGGGTTTTAATTTATGCCCTGGGGGCATATAAGGTTTTTATAGAAGGCGTTGTCGTAGAAACTTCAAAACAGGCTCATTCGATTATAAATTAAAGGGCTAGTGCCCTTTTTAATAGTCGAAAGTGAATGGAGTGTAACTAGCCCCCTCCCCCCCCACGCCCATCATTTCCCCAGACACATCCATTCAAAATTTTGAGATAGCCATTTTGTTCAGCGTAGTTGATTTCCAGAAAGAAAATATGTTTTTGAAGAGGACACTCCCCCAGAATCTTCAGGGCAAGGGTTTTAAGATATGCCCTGGGGGCATATAAGGTTTTTATAGAAGGCGTTGTCGTAGAAACTTCAAAACAGGCTCATTCGATTGGAAATTAAAGGGCTAGTGTCCTTTTTAATAGTCGAAAGTAATTGGAGGGTAACTAGCCCCCCCCAAGCCCATCGTTTTCCCAAACACATCCAATCAAAATTTTGAGATAGCCATTTTGTTCAGCGTACTTGATTTCCAGATAGAAAATATGTTTTTGAGGAGGACACTCCCCCAGAACCTTCAGGGCAAGGGTTTTAAGATATGCCCTGGGGGCATATAAGGTTTTTATGGAAGGCGTTGTCGTAGAAACTTCAAAAAAGACTCATACGATTGGAAATTCAAAGGGATAGTACGGTTTTTAATAGTCAAAAGTGATTGGAGGGCAACTAGCCCCCCCCCATGCCCCTCATTCCCCCAAACCCATCCCATCCAAAATTTGAGATAGCCATTTGTGTTAGGCGGATTTGATTTCCCGATAGAAAATATATTTTTGAGGGGGACACTCCCCAACACCCCGCAGGGCAAGGGTTTTAAGTTAAGCCCTGGGGGCATATAAGGTTTTTTATAGAAGGCGTTGTCGTAGAAACTTCAAAACAAGCTCATTCGATTGGAAATTAAAGGGATAGTGCCGTTTTTTATAGTAGAAAGTTCTTGGAAGGCAACTAGCCCCCCCCACGCCCCTCATTTCCCCAAACACATCCAATCAAACTTTTTAGATAGCCATTTTGTTCAGTGTAGTTGATTTCCAGATAGAAAATATGTTTTTGAGGAGGACACTCCCCCACAACCCTCAGGGCAAGGGTTTTAAGTTATGCCCTGGGGGCATATAAGGTTTTTATAGAAGGAGTTGTTGTAGAAACTTCAAAAAAGGCACATTCCATTGTAAATTCACAGGGCTCGTGCCCTTTTTAATAGTCGAAAGTGATTGGAGTGCAAGTAGCCCCCCCACCCCCATCATTCCCCCAAACACATCCAATCAAAATTTTGAGATAACCATTTTGTTCAGCGTAGTTGATTTTCTGATAGAAAATATGTTTTTGAGGAAGACAATGCCCCACTACCCTCAGGGCAAGGGTTTTAAGTTATGCTCTGGGGGTATATAAGGTTTTTTATAGAAGGTGATGTCGTAGAAACTTCAAAAAAGGCTCATTCGATTGGAAATTCTGAGGGCTAGTGTCCTTTATAATAGTCGAAAGTGATTTGAAGGCAACTAACCCCCCCTCTCACAACCACCTTTTCCCCAAACACATCCAATCAAAATTTTAAGACAGCCATTTTATTAAACGTAGTTTTAAGTTCTGGAAATCAGGTCTTTGAGCATTACAACTCTCCCACAGCCCTCAGGCAAGGGTTGTAATTTAAGGATTCTCCGAATCCTTCATATTATTTTTTATGAAAGGGATGCTCGTATAAACTTTAGAGAGGGCTCATTTGATTAAAAATTGAAAGTTCTTGTTAACTTTTTAAGAGTCGAAAGAGATTGAAGGGCAACAAGTCCCTCTCCCTCCTTCACGCCCTAAATACATCAGATAAAACTTTTTAGATAGGCATTTTTTGAAAATGGTTTAAAGTTCTGATAACAAAAAACTCCGGTGTCGACACAGCCCACCAGGGCCCAGGGGCAGGCGTTGTAAGTTATGCCCTGGGGCATAACTATTTAAGGGGGGTTTATAACATATGGGAAGGGGTTTTGTATGGGAAGAACACATAGGAAATCTATTATAATTATCCAATTATAAAGTTAAAATCCATACTCTGTGATAGATGCAAAATTGCTTTGGCATACAAATTCCTATTAAGGTCAATTCCACACAGTCGTGATCCCTTTGTGTCAGCAAGTGAAATGGTCTAAACCCCCTTATTGGAGCTATTTTTTCAATCCATTCATTGTTGTCAATCGCTGTCCACAAGTTATGCAAGCTGTCTATTGTTCATATATAAGGTTTTTATCAAAGAGGTAATCGTATAGACTTTGAAAAAAGCATCATTCGATTTAAATTGAAAGATCTAGATCCGTTTTTAAAAGGCAAGAATAATGGGACAGTAAGCACCCCCCCCCCATGCCATAAAAACTTAAAACTTTTTGCAATCAAAAATTAACAAAAATTAATTTAAAAGACTTTACTAAAAAGATGTTTTTAAAATAAAATTAATGGCAATTTTAAACTTAAGATAAGCAGATACAAATAAATGTTAAAATTCAAACTCAAAACGACCAGAAATTACTATTAAAGAATAAATGAAACTATAAACGAACAGAAATTAAATAAACAATCATAGCAAAACATTCATATAAATGAATAAATAGATCTTAAAGCGAGTAATGCTTAGATTGAATATAAAAATCAAGAGTATAGTCCTTCTAATGAATTCTATGGGGCCCCCGTACCAAACAGGTTTTTCTGATAGGTATTCTATTATAGAGGTCATTACACTCTTTCAAAGAGGAACGAGTATAACTTGATTGGTGATTAGGGTTTGAATAAAAGGAATAGTTTTTTTTACAATTCATATTAGTAAAGATTGTGTGATGCTATAAGACTGGTTTCGTTTCATGGGTTCATTAATAGAAGGACTAATGTTTTTTGAAAAGGGTAATTACTTCTTTAGTTTACGGGATTTGCGAATTTTTTGCGAAAAGATATTTGCGTAAAGGTATTGCAATGGTTAAGAATGCCTCATGGGTAATTAAAGAATGGGATGCTTGCATCAACAATACAAAGAATAAGCTCAGATACTTAATAGATTTGACGCTTACAAGAGACATTGCTACAAAGTATTCAATAGCTTAATTGAAAAGTAACGATAGAATGACATTGTGACTTGACCTAGCTTTACCTCGCCGATGTGGTCTGTATAATACATAAGTAACGTTTGAAAAGTATTGTCAATTTAAAAAGAAATGGCTGAAAAGTATTTTGAGGGAGATGGGTTGCAGGCAAGGTTGAGTTGCATGAGAGTTCAGTTAAAGGGGGTACAGTTACACGGGGGTTTCGGTTATAAAGGGGTTCAGTTACAAGGGGGTTCAGTTGCACGGGGGTGGAGTTAAATGGGGATTGAGTTCCACGAGAGTAGTGCTTTGTCGTGGTTTAGCTTGTCACAGTTTTAAAAGAGCTTTACGGGGATTGAGAGGCTCAGTTGCCTAATTCCGTGTGATTTTTCTTTACTTGATGGTCATTAAAAAAGAAATTTTTGTGTTAAATAATTAGTTTTTGTATCTTTTAAAAGAGCTTTAAGGGGTTTGAGAGACTCAGTTGCCTGATTCCGAGTGATTTTTTCTTAACTTGGTGGTCATTAAAAATGAAATTTTTTTGTTAAATAAGTAGTTTTTGTATCTTTTAAAAGAGCTTTACAGGGTTTGATAGAATCAGTTGCCTTATTCCGTTTGGTTTTTCTTTACTTGGTGGTCATTAAACATGAAATTTTTGTGTTAAATAAGTATTTCTTTTATCTTTTAAAAGAGCTTTACTGGGTTTGAGAGACTCAGTTGTCTAATTACGTGTGGTTTTTCTTTAAGTAGTGGTCAAAAAAAAAGAACTAATTGGTTTAAATAAGTATTTATTTTATCTTTTAAAAGAGCTTTAAGGGGATTGAGAGACTCAGTTGCCTGATTCCGTGTGGTGGTTATACAGGGGTTCAGTTACAAGGGGGTTCAGTTGCACGGGGGTTGAGTTAAATGGGGATTGAGTTCCATGAGAGTACGAGAAAATGACTGAAAAGTGTTTTGAGGGAGATGGGTTGCATGGAAGGTTGAGTTGCATGAGAGTTCAGTTAAAGGGGGTACAGTTACACGGGGGTTTCGGTTATACAGGGGTTCAGTTACAAGGACGTTCAGTGGCACGGGGGTTGAGTTAAATGGGGATTAAGGTTCAAGAGAGTAGTGCTTTGTAGTGGTTGAGCCTGTCACCGTTTTAAAAAGAGCATTACGGTGTTTTAGAGCGTCACTTGCATAATTAAGTATGGTTTTTCCTTAATTGATGGACATTAAAAGCTAAATTTTTGTGTTATATAAGCATTTATTTTAAATTTTAAAATAGCTTTCAGGTGATTGAGAGACTCTGTTGCCTAATTCCGTGTGGTTTTTCTTCACTTGGTGGTCATTAAAAACGAAATTTTTTGTGTTAAATAAGTAGTTTTTGTATCTTTTAAAATATATTTAAGGTGATTGAGAGACTCAGTTGCCTAATTCCATGTGATTTTACTTTACATGATAGTCATTATAAATTAAAGTTTTTGTGTTAAATAAGTAGTTTTTGTATCTTTAAAAAGAGCTTTACAGGGTTTGAGAGACTTAGTTGCCTGATTCCGTGTAGTTTTTTCTGTTCTTTGTGGTCATTTGTTGTATCTTTTAAAAGAGCTTTACAGGGATTGAGAGACTCAGTTGCCGGATTCCGTGTGGTTTTCCTTTACTTGGTGGTCATTAAAATATAAATTTTTGTGTTAAATCAGTAGTTTTTGTATCTTTTAAAAGATCTTTACGGGGATTGAGAGACTCAGTTGCCGGATTCCATGTGGTTTTTCTTTACTTTGTGGTCATTAAAAAAGAAATTTTTATGTTAAATCAGTAGTTTTTGTATCTTTTAAAAGAGCTTTAGGGGTTTGAGAGACTCAGTTGGCTGATTCCGTTTTGTTTTTATTTACTTGGTGATCATTTGTTGTATCTTTTAAAAAAGCTTTACAGAGTTTGAGAGACTCAGTTGCCTAACTCTGTGGGGTTTTCCTTTACTTGGTTGTCATTAAAAACGAAATTTTTGTGTTAAATAAATAGTTTTTTGTATCTTTTAAGAGGGCTTTAAGGGGTTTTACCTTGTCACAGTTACATTTTCTTGATTTTTCAAAGTAAATTTTAAATTTCTTTAGCTGAAATCCAAGAGTTGGAATATTTCAGTAGTGTTTGATTGTGGTTTACCTTCTCACAGTTACATTTTCTTGATTTTTCAAAGTTCATTTTGAATTTCTGTCAATGAAATTCATGAGCTTTAAGATTTCTGTCGGGATTGGTTGTGGTTTAGCTGGTCAACGTTACATTTTCATGATTTTTAAAAGTTCATTTTGAATTTCTTTCGTTGAACTGCAAGAGTTGTAATATTTCAGTAGTGTTTTGTTGTGGTTTACCTTGTCACAGTTACATTCTCTTGATTTTTCAAAGTTCATTTTGAATTTCTTTTATTTAAATGCAAGAGTTGGAATATTACAGTAGTGTTTTGTCATGTTCTTACTTGGCACAGTTACAGTCTCTGTATTTTTTCAAAGTTCATTTTGAATTTCTTTCGCTGAAATGCAAGAGTTGGAATAGTTCAGTAGTGTTTTGTTGTGTTTTACCGTGTCACAGTTACATTTTCTTGATTTTTCAAAGTTCATTTTGATTTTCTTTTGGTGTCATGCAAGTGGTGGAATAATTCAGTAGTGTTTTGTTATTGTCTACCTTGTCAGAGTTACATTTTCTTAATTTTTCAATATTCATTTTGAATTTCTTTAGTTGAAATGCAAGAGTAGGAATATTTAAGTATTGTTTTGTTGTGGTTTACCTTGTCAGAGTTACATTTTCTTGATTTTTCAAATTTCATTTTGAATTTCTTTCGTTGAAATGCAAGAGTTGGAATATTTCATTACTTTTTGCTTGTGGTTTACCTTGTCACAGTTACATTTTCTTGATTTTTTCAAGGTTCATTTTGAATTTCTTTCGTTCAAATGATAGAGTTGCAATACTACAGTATATTTTGGTTGTGATTGACATTGTAGCAGTTACATCTTATTTTATTGACTTATTATTTACAGATTGTCTGTCATTTAAATGCAAGAGTTGAACTATTTCACAAGCTTACGGTCGTTTTTTAAGTTGTCTATGTTACATTCTCTAGTTTAGTGAATGCTTAATTTTAATTTTTTTCGTTTTCAAATCATAGTTAGAATATTTCAGTAGTGTTTGGTTGTGGTTTACCTTGTCACAATTACATTTTTTTTATTTTTCGAAGTTCATTTCGAATTTCTTTCGTTGAAATGAAAGAATTGGACTATTTCATGAGCTTTTTGGCGTTGAGTTAATTGTCAAATGGTAATGTTCTAGATTTTTCAACGTGCTTTTTGAAGTTCGATCGTTGTAAAGCAAGAGATGTAAAATTTCAGTAGTGTTTGGATTGGTTCTTACTTTTAAATATTAACTTTTCATTATTTTTCAATTTTCAATTTGAATTTCGTTCGTTGAAAAGCAAGAGTTGGAATATTTCAGTAGTGTTTGGTTGTGGTTTACCTTGTCACAGTTACATTTTCTTGATTTTTCAAAGTTCATTTTGAATTTCTTTCGTTGAAATGCAAGAGTTGGAATATTTCAGTAGTATATGGTTGTGGTTTACCTTGTCACAGCTACATTTTCTTGATTTTTCAAAGCTTATTTTGAATTTCTTACATTGAAATGCAAGAGCTGGAATATTTCAGAAGTGTTTAGGTGTGGTTTACCCTGTCACAGTTACACTTTCTTGATTTTTCAATGTTCTTTTTGAATTTCTTTCTTTGAAAGGCAAGAGTTGGGATATTTCAATAGTGTGTGGTTGCGGTTTACTTTGTCACAGTTACATTTTATTGAGTTTTAAAAGTTGATTTTGAATTTCATTAGTTGTAAAGAAAGAGTTGGAATATTTCATTAGTGTTGGTTGTGGTTTAACTTGGCACAGTTAAATTTTTTTGATTTTTCAAAGTTCATTTAGAATTTATTTCGTTGAGATGGAAGAGTTGGAATATTTCAGTAGTGTTTGATTGTGGTTTACCTTGTCACAGATACATTTTATTTATTTTTATTTTTTCATTGTTATTTTCTTTCGTTTAAATGCAAGAGTTGTATTATTTCAGTAGTGTTTGGTTTTGGTTTACCTTATCAAAGTTACATTTTCTTGATTTTTAAATGTTCATTTTGAATTTCTTTCATTGAAATGCAAGAGTTGGAATATTTCAGTAGTGTTTGGTTGTGGTTTACCTTGTCACAGTTACATTTTCTTGATTTTTCAAAGTTCATTTTGAATTTCTTTCGTTGAAATGCAAGAGTTGGAATATTTCAGTAGTGTTTGGTTGTGGTTTACCTTGTCACAGTTACATTTTCTTGATTTTTCAAAGTTCATTTTTAGTTTGTATTTATAAAAATTATGTGTTGGTCGAATGTACTAGCTTTTGGTTACGGTTTCCATTATAAATGTTACATTTTCATGTTTTTCCAAAGTACATTTGAAGGTCTTTTAACTTACATTGTGTGATGGCATAGTGAAGATGCGTTTGGTTGTGGTTTAAATTGGCACTGCTGAATTTTCATGATTTATAAATGTTCATTTTTGAATATCTTTAGTTTTCTATCACGATATGTGCTATTTCAATAGTGTTTGCTTGTGAATTACCTTGTCACAGTTACATTTTCTTGATTTTTCAATGTTCATTTTGAATCATTCAAGAAACGTGATTAAACACGTTTTTAAACTACATGCTATTTGCATGCCTTTCCTTGGCACCTTTCCAAACGAGTGGGGATTCCCCGCTGGTTCCTACACATTGCAAAAAAGTGAGCAGTACGAAAACTCCAAAAGTTGGGTTAATCAAGGTTCACTTAGAGTGGCGCACCACTATAAGTGAACCTAGATTAACCCAATGGTTGGAGTTTTCGTCCTGCTCAATTTTTTGGACGGTGTAGGAACCATCGGGGTATCCCCGCTCGGTTGGGAAGGTGCCAAGGAAAGGCATGCACATAGCATGTAGTTTAAAAACGTGTTTAATCACGTTTCTTGAATGATTCAAAATGAACTTTGAAAAATCAAGAAAATGTAACTGTGACAAGGTAAACCACAAGCAAACACTACTGAAATATTCCAACTCTTGCATTTCAATGAAAGAAATTCGAAATGAACTTTGAGAAAATCAAGAAAATGTAACTGTGACAAGGTAAACCACAACCAAACACTACTGAAATATTCCAACTCTTGCATTTCAACGAAAGAAAATCAAAATGAACTTTGAAAAATCAAGAAAATGTAACTGTGACAAGGTAAACCACAACCAAACACTACTGAAATATTCCAACTCTTGCATTTCAACGAAAGAAATTCAAAATGAACTTTGAAAAATCAAGAAAATGTAACTGTGACAAGGTAAACCACAACCAAACACTACTGAAATATTCCAACTCTTGCATTTCAACGAAAGAAATTCAAAATGAACTTTGAAAAATCAAGAAAATGTAACTGTGACAAGGTAAACCACAACCAAACACTACTGAAATATTCCAACTATTTCATTTAAACGAAATAAATTAAAATGAACATTGAAAAATCAATAAAAAGTAATTGTGACAAGGTAAACCAAAACCGAACACTACTGAAATATTCCAAATCTTTAATTTGAATGAACGAAATTCAACATGAACTTTGAAAAATCACGACATTGTAACTGTGACAAGGTCAACAAAAATCAAAAACTAATGACATAATACAACACTTGAATTTCAATGACAGAAATTCAAAATGAACTTTGAAAAATCAAGAAAATGTAACTTTGACAAGGTAAACCAAAACCAAACACTACTGAAATATTCCAACTCTTGCATTTCAACTAAAGAAATTAAAAATGAACTTTGAAAAATCAAGAAAATTTAAATGTGACAAGGTAAACCACAACCAAACACTACTGAAATATTAAAACTCGTTCACTTCAACGAATTAAATACAAAATGAACATTTAAAAATAAAGAAAATGTAACTCTTATACTTTAAAATTCAAACTATTTCAATTCAACTAAAGAAATTCAAAATAAACTTTGAAATATAAAGAAAATGTAAGTTTGACATTGTAAACCAAAACAATACCCTACTTAAATATTCCAACTCTTGCATTTCATAGTAAGATATTCTAAATTAAATTTTAAAAATCAAGAAAATGTAACTGTGACAAGGTAAACCACAACCACACACTACTAAAATATTCCAACTCTTTCATTTCAACGAAAGAAATTCAAAATGAACTTTGAAAAATCAAGAAAATGTAACTTTTACATTGTAAACCACAACCAAACACTACTGAAATATTCCAACTCTTTTATTTCAACGAAAAAAATTCAAATGAACTTTGAAAATAATGAAAATGTAACTGTGACAAGGTAAACAACAACCAAACACTACTGAAATATTCCAACTCTTGCATTTCAATGTAAGAAATTCAAAATGAACTTTTAAAAATCAAGAAAATGTAACTGTGACAAGGAAAAAAACGACCAAACTATACTGAAATATTCCAAATCTTTAATTAAAAAGAACGAAAATAAAATAGAAATTTTAAAAATCTAGATAATGAAACTCATACGCTTAAATAACAAAAAAATCTCACATGAAATATTCAAATTCTTGCATTTCAAAGAAAGAAATTCAAAATGAACTTTGAAAATTATAGAAAAGTTAACTGTGACAAGGTAAACCACACCCAAACTCTAGTGAAATAATTTATCTCTGGTATTGAAATTATAGAAGTTCAAATGAACCTTATACTATCCTGAGTCTATAGCCGTGTGTAGTTCAAAAACAAACCATTGTGATAGAACTAGTACACATCTTGCATTTCAATGACATACATTCAGACTGACCTTTGATAAATAAAGAAAATGTAACTTTGACTAGGTAACACATAACCAACCACTACTGGAATAGTGCAACTCGTGCATTAGATCGAAAGAAATTCAAAATGAAACTTGAAAAATAAAGATAATGTAACTGTGACAAGGTAAACCATAAGGAAAAAGTACTGAAATATTCCAACTCTAGCATTTCAACGAAATAAATTCAAAATGAACTTTGAAAAATCAAGAAAATGTAACTGTGACAAGGTGAACCACAACGAAACACAACTTAAATATTCCAACTCTTGCATTTCAACGAAAGAAATTCAAAATGATTTTTGAAAAATTAAGAAAATGTAACCGTGACAAGTTAAACCACTGCAAAACACTAGTGAAATATTCCAACTATTGCATTTCAACGATAGAAATTCAACATGAACTTTGACCTCTCAAGAAAATGTAACTCAGACAAGGGCCCCGACACCAAAAACCGAAGCACTTAGGCCACTTCTAGAATTTCCACGAAATAAATTAAAAATGAACTTTTAAAAATTAACAACATTTATCGGTTCCCAGGTAAACCACAACCAAACACTACTGAAATATTCCAACTCTTGCATTTCAACTAAAGAAATTCAAAATGAACTTTGAAAAATCAAGAAAATATAACTGTTACAAGGTAAACCCCAAACAAACACTACTGAAATATTCAAACTCCTGGATATCAACGAAATAAATTTAAAATGAACTTTTAAAAATCAAGAAAATGTAACTGTGACAAGGTAAAACCCCTTAAAGCCCTCTTAAAAGATACAAAAACTATTGATTTAACACAAAAATTTCGTTTTTAATGACTACCAAGTAAAGGAAAACCACACGGAATTAGGCAACTGAGACTCTCAAACCCTGTAAAGCTCTTTTAAAAGATAAAACAAATGACCACCAAGTAAAGAAAAACCACACGGAATCAGGCAACTGAGTCTCTCAAACCCCATAAATCTCTTTTAAAATATAAAAAAACTACTTATTTAACACAAAAATTACGTTTTTAATGGCCACCAAGTAAAGAAAAACCACATGGAATCAGGCAACTGAGTCTCTCAATCCCTTTAAAGCTCTTTTAAAATATAAAAAAAATAATGATTTAACACAACAATATCTATTTATATGACTATCATGCAAAGAGAATACTAACGGAAACAGGCGGCTTATTCCTTCAATCTCCTTAAATCTAAATTAAAATATAAATAAAATTACCACCAAGTGATGAAAAAACCACACGGACTCAGGCACCTGAGTCTCTCAAATCCTGTAAAGCTCTTTTAAAAGATAAAAAAACTAATTATTTAACACACAAATTTCTTTTTTAATGACCACCAAGTATATAAAAACCACACGGAATTAGGCAAATTAGTCTCTCAACCCCCGTAAAGCTATTTTAAAAGATAAAAAAACTAATTTTTTAACACAAAAAATTTCGTTTTTAATGACCAACAAGTTAATAAAAAACACACGGAATAAGGCAACTGAGTCTCTAAAACCCCTTAATGCTATTTTAAAATATACAAAAACTACTTATTTAACAAAAAATTTCGTTTTTAATGACCACAAATTAAAGAAAAACTACACGGAATTAGGCAACTGAGTCTCTCAAACCCCTTAAAGCTCTTTTAAAAGATACAAAAACTACTTATTTAACACAAAAATTTCGTTTTTAATGACCACCAAGTAAAGAAAAACCACACGGAATCAGGCAACTGAGTCTCTCAAACCCCTTAAAGCTCTTTTAAAAGATACAAAAACTACTTATTTAACACAAAAAATTTCGTTTTTAATGACCATCAAGTAAAGAAAAATCACACGGAATTAGGCAACTGAGTCTCTCAATCCGCGTAAAGCTCTTTTTAAAACTGTGACAAGCTAAACCAAGACAAAGCACTACTCTCGTGGAACTCAATCCCCATTTAACTCATCCCCCGGGCAACTGACCCCCCTTGTAACTGAACCCCTGTATAACCGAAACCCCCAGGTAACTGTACCCCCTGTAACTGAACTCTCATGCACCTCAACCCTCCATGCAACCCATCTCCCGCAAAACACTATTCAGTCATTTTCTCGTACTCTCGTGGAAATCAATCCCCATTTAACTCAACCCCCGTGCAACTGAACCCCCTTGTAACTGAACCCATGTATAACCACCACACGGAATCAGGCAACTGAGTCTCTCAAACCCCTTAAAGCTTTTTTAAAAGATACAAAAACTACTTATTTACCAAAAAATTTTCGTTTTTAATGAACACCAATTAAAGAAAAACCCCCCGGAATCCGGAAAATGAGTCGCTCACACACCTTAAACATCTTTTAAAAGATACAAAAACTACTGTTATAAAACAAAAATTTCGATTTTAATGACCGCACAGTAGAGAAAAACCAGGCGGACCTAGTTCGCTGAGTCTCGCAAACCCAGGAAAGCTATTTTAATATATCAAACATATAATAAATTCAAACAAAATTTCTTTTTTAATTAACACAAAGTGAAGAAAAAAGCACTCGGTATCAGGCAACTGAGTCTCTCAAACCCCTTAAAGCTCTTTTAAAAGATACAAAAACTAATTATTTAACACAAAAATTTCTTTTTTAATGACCATCAAGTAAAGAAAAATCACACGGAATTAGGCAACTGTCTCTCAATCCCCGTAAAGCTCTTTTAAAACTGTGACAAGCTAAACCACGACAAAGCACTACTCTCGTGGAACTCAATCCCCATTTAACTCAACCCCCGTGCACCTGAACCCCCGTGTAACTGACCCCCTGGATAACCGAAACCCCCGTGTAACTGTACCCCCTGTAACTGAACTCTCATGCAACTCAACCCTGCAACTCAACCCATCTCTCTCAAAACACTTTTCAGCCATTTCTTTTTAAATTGACAATACTTTTCAAACGTTACTTATGTATTATACAGACCACATCGGCGAGGTAAAGCTAGGTCAAGTCACAATGTCATTCTATCGTTACTTTTCACTTAAGCTATTGAATACTTTCTAGCAATGTCTCTTGTAAGCGTCAAATCTATTAAGTATCTGAGCTTATTCTTTGTATTGTTGATGCAAGCATCCCATTCTTTAATTACCCATGAGGCATTCTTAACCATCGCAATACCTTTACGCAAATATCTTTTCGCAAAAAATTCGCAAATCCCGTAAACTAAAGAAGTAATTACCCTTTTCAAAAAACATTAGTCCTTCTATTAATGAACCCATGAAACGAAACCAGTCTTATAGCATCACACAATCTTTACTTATATGAATTGTAAAGAAAACTATTCCTTTATTCAAATCTTAATCACCAATCAAGTTATACTCGGTCCTCTTTGAAAGAGTGTAATGACCTCTAGAATAGAATACCTATCGGAAAAACCTGTTTGGTACGGGGGCCCCATAGAATTCATTAGAAGGACTATACTATCAAGCTTAAAACGAAAACAAATATTTTGCTATTAAAGTATAAATGAAACTTAAAACGAATAGAAATTAAATACCAATCAATGTGAACAAACATACAATATATATTAATGTAAATGAATAAATAAATATTAAAACGAGTGAAACTTAAATTGAATGTGCAAATCAAGTTTGAATCGAATAAAAATAACTACAAACAAGAGTTTGGGTATCTGTTCGTTTTAAGTTTCATTTATACTTTAATAGCAAAATATTTGTTTTCGTTTTAAGCTTGATTTTCATATTCAATCTAAGCATTACTCGCTTTAAGATCTATTTATTGATTTATATTATTACTTGTTGTATGTTTTTTGCTATGATTGTTCTTTTTAATTTCTGTTTATTTTTGGTTTGATTTGTTCAATAATAGTAATTTCTGGTGATGTTTGTTTAGAATTTTAACAGGTATTTGTATCTCCTGAGCTTAAGTTTAAAATGGCCTTTACTTTTCTTTGAAAAACTTATTTTTCGGAAAGTTTTTTTTTAAATTAATCAAAATAAACGCCAGAAACATTTTTGTGCAATAAGAAGGGAGATGTCACCTTGCAGCATCTTTGTGGACATTAACCACATATTTCCATGGAAAAATCCTGCCAGAAAATCTTATCCCCGCTGAACACTTCCCTTGGACAATTCCACCGTAAAATTCTGTCCATATATAAAATTGTGAATCCATAGAGGAAAAAAGACAAATAAAAAGAATTCTATAGAAGACTTCAGGGTAATTCTTCCCAAAAAGTTTCTCCCCTCTGGACATTTTCCCAGTTAATCCCAACCCTTGCGAAAAAAAAAATCCGTGTGTTTCCCAGTAACATAAACTATTGGTAAGCAATGGACAAATTACAAAACTTAAAAAGGCACTTATACCTCTACAATTGGGCTCTCTGATTGTTTTGTAGTTATGGAGGGAGGAAGATACGTCAAAGGATATATTTTAATGCCAAAATATCCCAACTCTCATTGAGCCTTCAGATAAACGAAGAATTAGTTTTAAGGGAGAGACGAGGGGAGGGTGGAGGTAGAAATTGATGTATAATCCCCGGGACCATAACCAGGACTTTTGTTTGGGGTTAAACGCATAGACCCTTAAGTAACATTAAAATTCAAAACGAATATAATTATTTTGTATATAGGGAGGGTTACACCCCCTAAACCTTCATCCTTTTCATAATAAAGTCTGACTTTTCCCCCAATGCTTCAAGAGGAAATGCTCTAATAGAAGAGCAATTTGACCAAATTTTTTACTTTTTCTTATAATGTTTCAGGAATGGGTGGTTTTTTTTTGCCTTTGCTTTAAACAATAAACATTTTAGTTTGTATCTTTTAGGGCATAAATGAATAAAATAAATAATAAATGAATAAAATAAAATAAATGAATAAAATACTAACAATTAACATCTGGTTAAATCTTTCTCCCTCCAAAAGACTTTCATTTGAGCACAAGTTAAACTTCCAAATTTAATTCGTTTTAAGGTTATTCTAATTGTTATTGTCGTTAATTATTGTCCTTCGAAAAACTTGCTCATTTTGTATAACTTATTTAAGAGTTGAAGTTTATTTTAAAAGAGTTTTCCATCAGTCTCAACCTTACGTCATAGAAATTTATAACTGTTAATAATTGTTAAATATAGGAGATTAAGGGAATTAAAGCTTTTAACCGTTTAGAACAGGAAAATAATAACAATTATAATAATAATAACTAAACCGGTATCCAAAACTCAAAAATAAGAGTATTGACCGACAAATCGAGAATATCAATTTGAAAATTAGAAAAAAAATTCAAAAATAATTTTCTGTAAAATAAAAACTTCGTTGTTACTTTCTCAAACTATGATTTATTGCATATAAGATAAACGGATATTTATAAATGTCGGTGTTCTGATAAGCAAAAGTACGAATTAATTCTCTGCGGCAAAATTAATCTGAAATTTCAAAGAATGAAGATGAAATCTATTTTTCTTGTGCATCTAGTTGCAATTGACACATTTATCCTATTTTATCATATAATTAATCTGTTTATGTAGGCTATAAGAAAAAAAACTTTACAGTATTTGGAGAGTGCCCAAAAATTCCAAAAGAGAAAGACAGTAAGTACTGTTATATACTTCCGTGTCAAAAATGTGCTTTAATTGTATTGGTTTACTTTCGTGATGTCATTCAACACACGTTTAAGCCAGTCACATCATTACTTAAGGGGATTAAATAAAAAAAACAAGTTTTTTTTTAACTGAAAGTAAGGAGTGACATTAAAACTTAAAACGAACAGAAATTATTCCGCACATGAAAGGGGATCCCCTCCTCAACGCCTCGCTCTTTACGCTAAAGTTTTTTATTGTTTTAAAAAATGAAGTTGTGAGACAGAGTCAAACTTTAGCGTAAAGAGCGAGGCGTTGAGGAGGGGACAGTCCCTTTCATATACGGAATAATTTCTGTTCGTTTTAAGTTTTAATGTCGCTCCTTACTTTCAGTAAAAAAAACTTTTTGTTTTATTTAATTTCTGAACGTTTTTAATTAACGCAGCTTTGATTTTGGCTCACCGTACATGAATAATTAAAACGAAATTCGCATATTAATTTTCCTTTTTTGGCTAAATGGCTTTCTTGAAATTTTGTTCTGACGTAACTTACGAATTGATTTACGTAACGAATTTCCATACTAGTATGGTTTTATTACGTATATTAGGGAGTTCGCTCCCTAGTCAGTACTTCGCTCTTTACGCTAAAGTTCGAATTTTGTTCGAATCACAAACCGCTGAATCACAAAGGCCGGTTAATTAGAATAGATAGCTCTTTTGAAATTACTAAAAAAAACTATAGCGTAAAAAGCGAGGTATTGACTAGGGGACGAACCCCCCTCATATACGCAATCCTTTCCGTTCGTTTTAAGTTTTAATGTTGCTCCTTACTTTCAGTTGAATTTTTTTTTTTTTTAATTTCTGATCGTTTTTTAAATTATGCTGGGAAATCCGGTGCCCCCTTCACGGAAATGCCCTTCCTCCAAGGAAAGATCCTCCTCTGTGACACCCTCCTCTGTGACACCTACTTTGACCCCCCCCCCCTCCAGAAAAAAAATCCTCCTGAAAACGTCTGTATACTTCGCAATGAGCAATACTATATGTAAACAATGGGCAAAGTTTATAACTTGCAGTCCTTCCGCCGGGAACTGTGGGGGATTAAGTCATCCTGAAAGACATATTAATTAGATTTTTGACTATGCTGAACAAAATGGCTATCTAAAAATTTTTATTGGGTGACTTCGGAAAAAAATGAGCGTGGGAGGGGGCCAAGTTGTTCTCCAATTTTTTGGTCACTTAAAAAGAACACTAGAACTTTTAATTTCCGTTCGAATGAGTTCTCGCGCAATATTTTACGACCACTGGGTCGATGCGATCACCCATGAGAAAAAAAAAACAAATAAACAAGCATCCGGGATTTTTCTTCTGGCAAAAAATACAAATTCCACATTTTTGCAGATAGGAGCTAGAAACTACTATAGTAAGGTTCTGTGATACGCTGAATCTGATGGTGTGATTGTCATTAAAGTTCTATGACTTTTAGGGGCTGTTTCCCCCTTTTTTCGAAAATAAGGCAAATTTTCTCAGCCGCTTAACTTTTAATGAGTAAGACTAAACTTGATTAAACTTATATATTTGAAATCAGCATAAAAATCCGATTCTTTTGATGTATCTATTGGTATCAACATTCCGTTTTATAGAGTTTTGATTACTATAGAGCCGGGTCGCTCCTTACTTACAGTTCGTTACCACGAACTGTTTGATTCAATACATTGAAAGATCACCCTTTCTCGTCCATTATAAACTTTTTTTTGTTTGTGTGGTCAAACTATTTGGAACCGATTGGATGGTCTTGCCATAGCTTTTAGAGCTTGAATGAGATCTGAGTAAACGATAGAAAACAAAAAACTGACACCTAATTTGGCCGAAATCATAAAAAAACATCAAACTTCTCCCGCTTGTACTGGAGATAGAGAAATTCAGATTTAATTAAGTTTACATCATTAGAAAGTGTGAGTTTATTTTTTCGATTAAACGGAGCCATATTTTCTTTTTAAAGGTCTGGAAAAGGCAGTCATTAAAAATTTCGGTACTTATGTGTTATAGCGACCACACACTGACCTTGATCTGTAATGAAACCGGTTTTCTGTGTCCGCTTGGAGATAATCAGCTTAGCCTGAGCGAGAAAAACGGTATCTATGCAGGCATATTTTAATTAAATATTTTATGTATAGAGGATGTTAGGATAGGTTACGTTAGGGTAGGTATTTAATATAACGCCTTCTGGGAACCCTGCTCTCCATAAGCAGGCCGCCCTTATTATATTTTCATCATATTTTTGTATATTTCATTTTGATTAACCTGACTTCAATTCCTTGGTGTGGTCGCTAATCGCTATAACACGCAAGTACCAAAATTTTTAACATACCTGCTAGGAAAACGCTAAGAATCAGCTCAAATGAAATATCATTTGAGTAATTAGGTAGATTTGGGAGTTCCCTGTGGTGCTACTCACTTTGATTGAAAACCTTGCCGACCCAGGAGAAATAAAATTTTGGTGTTTTTTCAGTCAAAATTCATGGCCAAACCACAAATTGTCAACAGCTTTCAATTATAGCTAACTCCCTGAGAGAGTTCACTAATTATCTTTGTCTTTGGGACTGTCAGCCGACATTGAGGCTTATAAAATGATTTTTAAGGCGTCGAATTCTCTAAGTCTATATCAGAAAGGGAAACAAAATAATATCGGCTCCTTTCCTATTGTTTATTCACTTGTTATTTGTAGGCTATATCCAATTTTGAGCCTGAACACAAAACATGATTGGGTGTATTTTTATGAAATGTTAAGCAGGTACAAGGAGCGAAAAATTTTTGAATCACTCTGACCCCGAATCTCAATACTTTTGTTGGATCAGCTGACTCTAAATTGTGCATCAGGTGAGATATGTCAACAGTGTTTGACATGGTCCGAACATATTTGCTTACTTTTCATAGGTCTAGTGAACCGAATCCGCCCGTCTGTGTTATCTTTCATTGTAAAAATCGACATTCAGTCATTTATTTTTGACGGCTACATTTTAAAACTCAGTTTTTTGGAATTGGTCCAATTTTATACTAAGTCTTCTATTTGGTGTCTATTTTCAGGGTTGTTATTCTGGCGAAATATTGCCCAATTCCCATGTCATATGCACTGAGGATGGAGAGCTAAGGTGTATTGACGGCTGGGCTGGTGACCATTGCAACATACCTAGATGTAAAAGAGGTTGTGATCCCATGCATGGGTATTGTACCTACCCCGGAGAATGTAGATGCAGAACAGGTAAACTATTTCTAGCTATTAATTGTTTGTGTCTCATATATATTCGGTTATTTGCCCCTTTGAGCCATATTGAATTTCTCAGAATTATTGGCATAGTTGTGTGAAGTTACTAAAAGCTTTTTGAAATAGGTAGCTTCTTAGTTACTTTTACTTTAAACACTCTTAAGAAGTGGCGATTGACAAACATGTTAAATAAGGTAAAATTTTTCTAGTTGTTTTTATTGACTTGGAAGTCTAAATGATTTGCGATAATTTCTCCACCGCTTAAGCCATCTTATTTAGACAAACATTACATTACTCGTATCATATTCTAATTTTTAAAAAGAAATAGATGACAATATTTTGCAAAATGAAAAATTTTCAAATTTCTCATCCCATTCTATTAATCATTTATATACAAAATTAATTAACTATTTAATTATATAATACGTTTTAGAATTAAATAATCCAATTAAATAATACGAATAATACACTAATTATTTACTTAAATGATTATTTCATTAAAAATTTGAATAAACAATAAAGTAAATATTTAATTAAATAAATAATTAATTCTTTAATCAACTTATAGATTTTACACTCCAATGAATTATCTCTGCTCTGAGTTTGTCTATTCTTTTCTCTTTTTCTTTTTTTTTTGGTTTCAATGTCATTTTAAGTTTTAGTTAATATTAGAAATAACCTAGACCTAAATACTTTCTCAAATTTACGATGTAACCTTAAGATCAAACTCATAACATATGCTTGAAGGCCCAGCAGTTTTGGAAGACTGCCAAGAATCATTTTTTGACCGAAAAAAAAGCAGAGAAAATCAACAAAAGATTTCTGAAAGTCCTAAGCCTGTTATCCAAGCTATTCATTTTTCTGTCGATACCTTACCTTTGCTTAAGAAACTACCTCCTTTTTTCTATTTGTCAAATAAGAGAGCATAGCCTAAAAACAAAAAAAAATCATTTAAAATAATTAAAAGGAGTGTAAAAAGCCCCCTACATTTCTTTTGTTTTAATTCACCCTTATTCTCCAATAGAAAACATTCCTTTCACAGAATTCCTTCAACGCTGATGGGTTCAGCCAATCACAAAAGTTCTTAAATATGAAAAGGATGCCTAATAGCTCGTAGGAAGATTAATATGCAACTCTCTGTAATCGTGAAGTGGGCAAAATTATTACTAAAGTTTTTAGTTGTAATTCAAAATTTTTCCATCAACAGTACTTCTTGAGAAATTTTTCATTCATATCTGCTTTTCATCTAAGCCCTTGAATAAGATATTAGAAGCTCCATTCTTTCTCACTTGAAAATGATGAATTTTGTAAATGACAGAAATTCAAAATAATTCCAGGAAGGATATTCAAAATCTAAGCTCATTTCCTTTGTACTTGTGCTACCTCGTGATAATATTCTTATTCCTAGTGTGGTTTATTTAAGCTCTATTTTAAAATTAAATTAAAATGAGTTTTTTTCAACTGAACATTATTAGCAACATTAAAGCTTAAAACGGAAATTATTTTGCATATGAAGGGGGCCACCCCCTCCTCAACCCTCTTTACGCTAAACCCTTAAAGCTATTTGAATTTTCTTCTCATTCATATTCAATGGTTCTTGTGATAAGGCTCGCAGGAAGTGTGCAACTGTACTCTTTCTCAAGAAACTGAGTAAAAAAATCAAAATTTAGCGTAAATGAGCGCGGGGTTTAGGAAGAAGCAGTCCTCCTAATATACGGACAAAGTCTTTTTTAGAACTTTTAAATAGCTTATTATTCTACTTAAACGGCCCTTATGTTTCAGGAGTCTTTCTTAAAAAAATTGGGACAAGAACTCAAAAAATAGCGTAAAGAGCAAGGTATTAAGAAGGGGTCAACTCCCCTCATTTACGGAACAATTTCTGTTTGTTTAAGTTTTCATTTTCTTCCTTTCTTTCATTTGAAAAAAACTTGTTTTTTTATCTAATTCTTTTATAAGGGTATATACCAGAAAGTGGTATCAGATATCAACCAACTTGGTTACAAGAAAGAGCTAATGCCCTTGTTCCATTGTTTTGGGCTGAGGACCATTACACCCTCTTTTAGAGACAGATGACGGGAGGGGGCTTGATTTTTGTCAACTGGGTATTTACAGAAGAAGTTCTGTAAATAGAACTGAGCCAAATCTGGTGGAATATAAAGGTAAGTCAGCTAGCTGTTCCCTTTTGAGGTTCACTTTTATCTGGCCTCTGTGTGCGGTAGGGAATTCCCTAAATTCTTGTCATCAGGGTGACCACCAGATACAAATTATGTAGCTAATTCAAACACAAAACTCATCTATTTTATATTCAGTAGGCTAGGCAGACAGGTAGGGTGTTGATAAATCTCCCTCCTTAAATATGAAACGATGCGTACACACGCACACACGCTCATAAACACACACATGAGAAATTTGTAGTATGATGACTAGTCATTGTAATAAAGAAAACAATGCAACACAAAATATGTTGTGTTGCATTTTCTGACCCAAAAATCTTCTTTACCAAGGGAATCTAAAATGATGCAGAACAATTTCTTTTGTTCTGAAAAGAAAAAAAAATGAACGACTCAAGGCTCCTCAAGAAAAAAAAACGTTAGAATTTATGATCTTGGCCAGTTAGGTGATTGCCAGCTGATTCTGTTCAAGAGTATACACACAAAACACATCTAAAAGCCGAAACACACACAAAAGGAAAAGAAGAAACAAAAAAAAATGTCAAAGTGTAAATTTTAGTCATGGGGTAAGGATTTACAACAAAATTAATAAACATTGAAGATAGTCTTCAGTTTTAACTTCCTGAAATGCCAAAAAAAACTGTTATTAAATCGCAAGTAAAGAACACACACTACAAAAACACATAAAAACGCAGTAAAGAGCAAATAATATTACTAAAACGTAAAGTTACAATCGTTCCTGTGATCACCATCAAAAAGTATCAAATCAAAGCCATTTGTTCCAATTGCCCTGTGTTGAAAAACAGAAAAAAAAACCTGCACAACTAATAATACTTAACAACCTTTCACTATGTCAGTTGATTTGTCTTAGATTTTTGTCATCTTATAGGCTACGGAGGCCCATTTTGCAATGTCTGTCTTCCTCTGCTTGGCTGCGTTCATGGAACATGTAATAGAGGTTTGGATTGCAATTGCAAACCAGGCTGGACCGGGAGACTATGCAACATACGTAAGCCTTTATTTTCAATTGTGCGAACAATCATTACTGGTACGAGAAAGTGCTTATGTCAATCTTCAGCAATGGCATGCTAATTATGTAGCAAATGTCAAAAGTAAATGCGCAGTTTCTCTTTTTTGGTTCACTGCTCATTTGTTGCAAGGTGTAACCCATATGTTAATTTTAATTTCTACTCACTCGATTTCCCATTTGAAAGGTAATTTTGCTACATATTATGATTTTAAACCTTATTTTTACTTGCAAAGTCTATGCTACCGCTATGAGGGCCTAGAAGTAATACTCTTACGTAATTTGACGTACACACAGTGTAACACTTTTGAGGTTCGAAATAGTTTTTGGATAGTTTTAAGTTCACTTTTCCTGATCATTTTAAATTCTCGGCTATTTTTAAAAGTGCTGACAGAGATTTACCCTCTACTGATACACGCACCTAGGCACATCTTGATGTCCTACCAAGCTGCGTTAGTCCTAAAGGTGTTACGTTGCAGGATATCAGTTTTATAGGACAATGAAAAGATACTTCTTGTTTTTTTCTAAATCTTATTGACACGACTTGTTTGTACAAAAAGACTTTCTTAGAAATAAAAATGTGGCACATAAAACGTATGCCAAAGCCTGTGTTTAAAAAAAAGTTTACAAGTGAGAGAAGGGAGACACCATAATATGGAAATAATTTTAATCTTCTAAGAATCTTGGGAGCCAAATAATTAACAAGTCACTGCAGCACTAAGCTGCCAGAGGCCTACGCAGGTACATACGCTCCTCTTCCATCCCAATCTAATCAAAGTCTCCCTCTTTACAACCTCCCAAAAAATTTTCGTTTCAATAAATCTTTTCTTACGACATCCTAACACCCCATTTGAGGACGACCTGATTTTCGTTTTGTCCTAAATAGTTGGCCGAAAAAGACGATCTTTGGAAATCTGTCATCCTTCATCCAAAGAATGTGTCCTGGCCATCTTAACCTTTCTCTCATTATAGCCATAGAGCGCCGGACAGAACCACATTTTTAGTACAGCGTAGGCCTACTATTTCAGTTGAGAATGCTAAGTTTCAGAACGTATGCTGTGAATGCCAGTTTGAACCGTAGTTAAAACAGTAAGAGAGAAACAATATGGAACAAAAATAATTCAACAGCAAGATAGGCTTTACACTATAAAGAAAACATGCACCTAAAAACTTCCTTTTAGCTATTTTCTGGAAAAATCATTTGATGCACCTCTTTTCTACGTTTTGGTCATTTAAATTGGTCATTAAGTTTTTACTCAATCATTTCTTCAAAAGAATTCTTATATCCCCTTTTGCAGGCAAACTAACCAAATAGTATTTCTATAGCCCAATAATTATTCCCTGCAAGATAAAGCACCTTAACCCCCCCCCCCCTGAATGAAGTAATTAAAAAAACATAATTGACAAACAAGTTTGGCCACATTTTAGCCTCGAAGGTTGGCCGTACTTTAGATTTAAATTTGGCCCTCCGGTATTTTCTGGATTTATTCCAGAATAAACACATCTGGAGAACAGAAGGGGTTAAATATTCGGCGTTCATTTTTTTGTGATAGCTACTCCTGACTGGTAGTTATTACTGTGATAGTTATCATTGGCACAAACCAATTCGATTAATGAATGTGGTTGAATTCTAAAGCGCTGCGCTTATAATATAGTTCGTAGTTCTTTTCGTTTAACCGTGGTGGGTTTTTTCGCGTATTTTACTGTCTTCATATTTCTTTTTGGCACTGTATCATTTCTTATTTACTGAATATGAGAAATATTTGATTTCCGGTTCAGTCACTAATGAAGTATTGATCTATCAGGTAGCTATTTCTTTCTGATCACTTGATATTCTCAGTTTAAGATCTTCAGCAAATTTGGGGTATGAATGTATAAAACTTGTATCTTTGCTGTGGCCCCCTTTTCCTCTGATGTTTTTAAATCAACATTTTTTTATGTGTAGCAATGTGTTCACCCGGCTGCCCTCTTGATCGTGGGTATTGTGAGAAACCAGGCGAATGTCGGTAAGTCATTTTGAAAAGTTTTATTTCTTTTTTTTATTTTATGAACAAAAAATTAACAGGATATTATCCATCACTGTAAGCCATCATACATAATACAAATTAACTCTTGTTTATTATGCTCTATTGTCTGAATCTCCATTATTCCCTGGGCATTGTGAAGAATCATTCAGCTATATACTTCCCTCGTTCCTGACGTATTTAAACTATTTTGGCCAAGTTGTTGATTTTTTTCCTAAAAGAGTGATTAAATCTTAAAATGTCTAGCATGATGGCCTACCAGCAAGCTTTTGGCAGCAATTTACGACCTTAATTTCCTAGAGGTGCTCCGCAGGTCCCTGACACATTTAAAATATTTTGGCCAAGTTGTTGATTTGTTTTCCTAAAAGAGTGATTAAGTCTTAAAATTGTAGCATGGTGGCTTACCAGCAAGCTTTTGGCAGTAATTTGTGACCTTAATTTCCTAGAGGTGCTCCGCTGGTCCCTGACACATTTAAAGTATTTTGGCCAAGTTGTTGATTTGTTTTCCTAAAAGAGTGATTAAATCTTGGACTTACCAATGGCTTACCAGCAAATTTTTGGCAGCAATTTATCATCTTAAGAGGTGTTATAGCTCTCGAAAAAAAATGAATGCTGATCTCCACAAAACATATTCTTAAGCCTATTAAAACCCAATCCCTAATAAAGCTAACCCCATTAAAGCCAAACCTTAACCCTAAAACCCAAACCCTACTAAAGCCTATTAAAACCCAATATTTGTGCCTGTAAATATTACGCTACAATGAGGGGCCATGCTCCCAAATGTCTCATTTAAGAGCATGATCGCATTTTAGAAAAATCGTAATTTGAAGCTTTTAGAGTGGTAGATAATTGTTGGTACATGATAAGCTATGGTTTGGACAGGTCGGAGACCAATTCTTTGATGGTTAGAAATAAATTAAAATTTGAATTAAGTTAAAGCCAAAATTAAAATTGAAATTAAAACGAAAGTCAATCTTCACACAGGCTGTTCCTCGGCCTATTAAAGCCTAATCATCTTGTATTGATGCCTGTAGATACTATGTTACAGTGAGAAACACCCCCCCCCCTTCCGACGTCTCACTCAAGAGCAAGTTCACATTTCAGATAACTTATAATCTGAAGTTAGTAGAGTAGCAGGAATTGTTGGTACGTGATGACTCATGGATTGGTCAACGACTCATTGGTCATGACTCATGGTCAACGAAGAATTCTTTGATGATTAAAATACACCTTTGAAATATAATGATAATAATTAATAGTCCACTGCAATTTACCTCTCTTTCATAAATTTTCGTAATCATTTAATTTTACATGTTATTCAAACGGAAATAAATACACACGATAAGAAAATTAGACCTGCCGGATGATGAAATATAATGTTGTGAATGTTTGCCTTTATCGCTTGATTTGGTACATGGTTTCACCCCTAATTCTTAATTATCAAAGTATTAAAAATTCACTTTATTGCAATTATTAGTTCTATTCATTTTTCTGTTTTTGTTGTCATTGCTTTCGTAGCTTCTGCCATAGAAATCTTAGCTCTTCGCATGCTGTCAGTTCATTTTTGTAGTTGATTAATCAGAGATTATCATCATAATATCATCAATTTTACATTATATTAGTATATTAATGCACAAGTTCCGTAATATTTGTCGTGGGAGTCATTTTGAGAGTAAAGCAAAATTATACTTAGTATCTTATTCGTTATTTTTCTTAGTTTGATTTATGAAAATTCTCTATTATGCTTTCATGAAATTAAATAAAAAAAACAAGTTTTTTAAACTGAAAGTAAGGAGCGACATTAAAACTTAAAACGAACAGAAATTATTCCGTATATGAAAGGGGCTGTCCCCTCCTCAACGCTTCGCTCTCTACGCCTAAGTTTTTTCATTTTTTTAACAATTAGACTGGTGAGAAATATTCTAACCTGTGCGCAAATAGCGAGGCGTTGAGGAGGGGACAGACCCGTTCGTATACGAACTCCTGTTTGGTCAGTTGAATTTTTATTGTCGCGTCTTACTGTCAGTTTACAAACTGGTTGTTTTTGTATTTAATGTATGATAGTTTTTTAGGTAATTAATCTGTTATTTTTTATAAAAGTCAATGAATAAGCAAAAAAAATTTTCATCAAAGTTTTAATTTTACTTTTATAACTGGCTTTTTCTAAATTTTGTTCTGACGCAATTTAAAAATTAACTTACGTAACGAACTTCTATATTCGTATATTTTTCTTCTGACAAAAAATACGAAGTTGCAGATTTTTGCAGATATGAGCTTGAAACCTATGTAATAGGGTTTTCTGATACGCTGAATCTGACTGTGTGATTTTCATTAAAATTCTTTCACTTGTAGGGGATGTGTCCCCCCTATTTGAAAAATCAAGTAAATTTCCTCAGGATCGTATCCTTTGATTAGTAATACTAAACTTAATTAAATTTATATATTTAGAATCAGAATTATAGACACATTCTTTTGATAAATTTATTGACATCAAAATTCCGTTTTTAAAAGTATCGATTACTATTGAGCCTTATCGCTTGTTTTTTTTTTATTGTTTTTTTTTTATTATTTATAAGTTATTACGTATGTGAGGGGGTCCTCCCCTTATTCAATACCACGCTCTTTACGTTAAAAGTAAAAAAAAAATTAATTCACAAACCCCTGAATCACAAAGGCCGTTTAATTAGAATAGATAGCTCTTTTGAAAGCACTAAAAAAACTGTAGCGTAAAGAGCGAGGTATTGAATTGGGGGATAACCCCCTCACATAAGTTATAATTTCTGTTTGTTTTAAGTTCTAATGTTGCTTCTTACTTTCAGTTGAAAAAACTTGTTTTTTTTAATTTAATTTCTGATCGTTTTTTAAATAATGCTTGGAAATCCGGCGTCCCCGTCATAGAAATGTCTCTTACCCCAAAGAAACATACTCCACAGAAAGATTATCCAGAGTAACCCCCTCCTCTAGCCCCCCCTCCCTCCAGAAAAAAATCCTTCGTGAAAATGTCTGTATACTTCCCAATAACCAATAAATAATGCTGGCAAGTCCGGCGCCCCCTTCATGGCAATTTCCCTTCACCCATGAAAACTTCCTTCATGGACAGATCCTCCAAAATAACCCCCGACCACCCCCCCCCCCTACCAGAAAAAAAAACCTCCTGAAAACTTCTGTATACTTCCCAATAACCAATACTATATGTTAACATTGGGTAAAGCTCATAACTTTTAGCCCTCCCCCTGGGGACTTCGGGGGATTAAGTCATCCTAAAAGATATATTTATCATATTTTCGACCATTTTGAACAAAATGGCTATCTCAAAAGTTTGATCGGGTGACTTTGGGAAAAAAATAAGCGTGGGAGGGGGCCTAGTTGTCCTCCATTTTTTTCGGTTACTTAAAAAGGGCACTAGAACTTTTAATTTCCGTTCCAATGAGCCCTCCCACGTTATTCTAGGACCACCGGGTCAATACGATCACCCCTGGGAAAAAAAAAACAAAAAAAAAACAAATAAACACGCATCCGCGATCCTTCATCTGGCAAAAAATGCAAAATTCCACATTTTTGTAGATAGGAGCTTGAAACCTCTACAGTAGGGTGCTCTGATACGCTGAATATGATGGTGTGATTTTCATTAAGGTTCTATAGCTTTTAGGGGGTCTTTCCCCCTTTTTTTGAAAATCAGCCAAATTTTCTCAGGCGCTTAACTTTTGATGGATAGCACTAAACTTGATGAAAGTTATATATTTGAAATCAGAATTGAAATCTGATTCTATTGATGTATCTATTGGTATCAAAAACCCGTTTTCTAGAGTTTCAGTTACCATTGAGCCGGGTCGCTCCTTACTTACAGTTCGTTACCACGAACTGTTTGACTCATAGATTAGCTGTTTTAAGCCTTTGAGTACAATTTTTTTTTTATTTTTTTTTTTAAGTCTCTTGATGCGTGTTGGAAGTTTATAGTGGTTACTATAAATTAGTGTTAGTGGGATTTATATATTAGCATTGTTTGTAAATAAATTGATTTTTTTTTAATGAAGCATTAGGAATAAGCAAATACATGCGTACATTATTTTCAAAAATCGTTACTACAAAGTATAATAATTTCCTCCTTCAGTAATGTTCTCGTTATTTTATTAGTTAGCTTTTTCAATGGTCTTAGTTCGAGAAAATTTAGAGAAGGGGGTGTAGTAAAATGTATTTTTCAACAGCTAAATGAGGCGAAATTTTTTTGCAAAAAACTCCATTGGAAATATCAAAGAGAAGTCATTTTTCGATGAAATTACCAAAAGCAAGGTATTTTCGAAAATCTAGTAGGGAGGGGAACATAGGGTGACACTAGGCCTCCCTGTTAACTCCTTAAGTTGATACTACTGAGCTATTTACTTAGGCAGTGCTATTGCACAATTATGCACTGTAATTAAGAATATGGACGTGAACTTAAGAAAAGGTGAGGGTTTTGGAGCCAGAGCCACCCTGGATACGCTATTGGAAGGATGGTGTGGAATATAAAACTTATAGAATAGCCCCACGCGAACTGTAAATGTTCAGTTAGTATCAATGGTGTCGGTTCAAACTCAATGGGACAAGTTGCAGCTCTATCCGCAAAAATAATAGCGTGTCACCGTTGTCAAACAAAACAAAGTTCATAACGAGTATGCGAGACGAAAAAGGGTAGGAACCGCTACTTGCTACACTCAGCACAGAAATGTAGACATTAAAGAAAGAATAGGAGCGCGTATGTGACGTTTTCAAGACAGGTATTTTAAGGATTTTTATATTAAAGCTTAACAATGTGATACCACCCCCTTATCTTTGTTAACAAAGTGATTCAAGTTCACTAGTTAGTAAAAAAAAAAAAAAAAAAAAAAAAAAAAAAAAAAAAAAAAAAAAAACAGAATTACAGGATACAGGATACCTGAGACTGATTCGATTTTATGAAAATGAAATAAATCTTATGTAGAAGTTATAGCGGCCTCAAGTGGCTTAACACGGGAGCTTAGCACTTACAGCAATATTGTAGTATTAGAAATAGTCCTAAAAGTGGATTTTACTTGAGATTAAATAAAAAAACAAGTTTTTATTTTTAACTGAAAGCAAGGAACGACATTAAAACTTAAGACAAACAGATATTATTCCGTATATGAAAGGGGCTGTCCCCTCCTCAATGCCTCGTTCTTTACGCTAAAGTTTCTTATTGTTTTAAAAAATAAATTTGTGAGACAGAGTCAAACTTTAGCGTTAAGAGCGAGGCGTTGTACAAGAATTATCTGAGTGATAAATCGTATGAAAATAGAAGATATGTAAAGAAAGTGGAGAAAGCATTAAAATATGAACTAAAAAGGTGTGAAGTGGAGGCCATGGATAAAATTGCCGAGGATCTGGAAGATGCAGCTAGACGGCATAATAGTAAAATTTTGTACTGGCACGTTAACAAATTGAGAGGGAGTAGTCAATCCGGACTTGTCCCAGTTAAAGATAGGAATGGGATCGCAATTAGCGATAAGGAAAAAACTAAAGAGAGATGGACCGAACATTTTGAGAACTTGCTTAACCGAGATAGAGTTGCAGGAAAAATATAGAGGAAAATGAAAATTTTTTTGATACTTTGGATGCGAAGGAATATTTGTTTTGTGAGGAGTAATTAGCAACAGTACTAAAAGGATTAAAGAATAAGAATGCTTCAGGTGCTGATAGGGTGGTAAAAGAGTTTCTTAAATATGGTGGCTCTGTGGTTAGAAATAAGTAACTGAAGATTATGAATATTGTTTTTGAAAAAGGGTAAGTACCTAACGGATTTAGGAAAACCTTAATTAAGCCACTTTATAAGAAAGGTGATAAAAGTGGGTGTGGTAATTATCGAGGCATTAGTCTGTTCTCTGTAGGTAGTAAATTACTTAGTAATATGATACTTTTTAGACTGAGAGATTTGGTAGACAAAGTTTTAAGAGAAGAGCAGTGCGGTTTTAGAAAAGATAGAAGATGTGTCGACCAAATTTTCACTCTTAGGCTAATAATTGAGAAGTGCCTGAGTTTTCAAACACCGTTGGTCCTCAGTTTTATAGATTATGAGCAAGCGTTCGATTCTGTCGATAGAAGAGCTTTAGTAAAGGTTTTATCCTTGTATGGTATACCAAAAAAATACATTAAAGTGATTAGTGCTATGTACGAAAATAACACTGCTGCGGTTAAGGTAGCAAATGAGGTTAGCAGCTGATTTTGTATTAAATCACGAGTTAAGCAGGGTTGTGTTCTATCCCCCTTTATATGGATTATTTTGATGGACTTTGTCTTAAGAAGCACAGGAAAGGCAATGGGAGACCACGGAATCAAATGGGGAGGAAAAATTCTCCTGGACTTGGATTATGCTGATGATTTAAGCATCCTAGATGAAAGTGTGAGCAAAATGAATGAAGTTGTAGAGTTTTTGCGAGTTCAGGGTGTTAGTATTGGTTTGAAAATTAATGTTAGGAAGACTAAGTCAGTAAGGCTAGGAATAAGTGAAGATGAAAAGGTGACGTTGGGTAATGAAAAGATTGATCAGGTGGGCAGCTTCACTTACCTTGGTAGTATTATTAGTAAAGAGGGTGGGAGCAGTGAAGATGTTAAAAATAGAATAGCCAAGGCTCAGTGTATTTTTTCATAGTTAAAAAAAGTCTGGAAGAATAGGAAGATAAGTCTGCAAACCAAGATTAGAATATTAGAAGCCACAGTGATGACAGTGGTCAAATATGGCTCTGAAGCATGGACGCTCCGAAAAGCGGATGAAGATTTGCTAGATGTTTTCCAGAGAAACTGCTTACGGATTGTTCTGGGTACCCGGCTGACTGACTGTATCAAACAGTTCGTGGTAACGAACTGTAAGTAAGGAGCGACCCGGCTCAATGGTAACCGAAACTCTAGAAAACGGGTTTTTGATACCAATAGATATATCAAAAGAACCAGATTTCAATGCTAATTTCAAATATATAACTTTCATCAAGTTTAGTGCTACCCATCAAAAGTTACGTGCCTGAGAAAATTTGGCTGATTTTCAAAAAAAGGGGGAAAGACCCCCTAAAATTTATAGAACCTTAATGAAAATCACACCATCTTATTCAGCGTATCAGAGAACCCTACTGTAGAGGTTTCAAGCTCCTATCTACAAAAATGTGGAATTTTCCATTTTTTGCCAGAAGAAAGATCACGGATGCGTGTTGATTTGTTTTTTTGTTTTTTGTTTTGTTTTTCCCTAGGGGTGATCCTATCGACCCAGTGGTCCTAGAATATCGTGGGAGGGCTCATTGGAACGGAAATTAAAAGTTCTAGTGCCCTTTTTAAGTGACCAAAAAAATGGAGGGCAACTAGGCCCCCTCCCAAGCTTATTTTTTTCCCAAAGTCACCTGATCAAAATTTTGAGATAGCCATTTTGTTCAGCATGGTCGAAAATATGATAAATATGTCTTTTAGGATGACTTAATCCCCCAAAGGTCCCAGAGGGAGGGCTAAAAGTTATGAACTTTACCCAATGTTAACATATACGAAATTAAATTAAAAAAAACAAGTTTTTTCAACTGAAATGTAAGAAGGAATATTAGAACTTAAAACGAACAGAAATTATAACGTATGTGAGGTTCTCCCCCAAGTCAATACCTCGCTCTTTACACTACAGTTTTTTTTAGTGCTTTCAAAAGAGCTATCTATTCTATTTAAACGACCTTTGTGATTCAGGGGTTTGTGAATAATTTTTTTTTTAACTTTTAACGTTAAGAGCGTGGTATTGACTAAGGGGAGAACCCCTTCATATACGTAATCACATATACGTAATAAAAAAAAACAATAAAAAAACAAGCGATATTGCTCAATAGTAATCGAAACTTTTAAAAACGGAATTTTGATGTCAATAAATGTATCAAAAGAATGTGTTTATAATGCTGATCCTAATTATATAAATTTTATTAAGTTTAGTATTACTCATCAAAGGCTACGAGCCTGAGAAAATTTACCCGATTTTTTAAAGAGGGGGTAAAAATCCTCTACAAGCGAAAGAATTTTGATGAAAATCACACCGTCAGATTCAGCGTATCAGAAAACCCTTTTACATAGGTTTCAAGCTCATATCTGCAAATATCTGCAACTTTGTATTTTTTGCCAGAAGAAAAATATACGAATATAGAAGTTCGTTACGTAAGTTAATTTGTAAAGACATCCATTTAGCAAAAGAAAAGTAAAATTTTTATGCAAATAAAAGCTGCATTAACTAAAAAACGATCAGAAATTAAATAAAAAAACATGTTTTTTAAACTGAAAGTAAGGAGCGACATTAAAACTTAAAACGAACAGAAATTATTCCGTATATGAAAGGGCTGTCCCCTCCTCAACGCCTCGCTCTTTACGCTAAAGTTTGACTCTGTCTCACAACTCTACTTTTTAAAACAAAAAAAACTTTAGCCTAAAGAGCGAGGCGTTGAGGACAGCCCCTTTCATATACGGAATAATTTCTGTTCGTTTTAAGTTTTAACGTCGTTCCTTACTTTCAGTTTAAAAAAATTTGTTTTTTTATTTAATTTCAAACAATGGGTTATACGAAAAATGTGGTTCAATACCGCTCTCTAGGGCTATAATGAAAGAACGGTTGAGGTGGCTAGGGCACGTTGTACGGATGAAGGATGACAGATTGCCGAAGATTGTTCTTTTCGGCCAACCATCTAGGGCTAAACGGAAAGCAGGTCGTCCCCGTCTGGAGTGGGAGGACGTCATTAATATATGATCGTTTTTAATTAATTTAGCTTTGATTTTGGCTCACCGCACATTAATAATTAAAACGAAATTTGCATATTAATTTTCCTTTTTTTGGCTAAATGGCTTTCTCGAAAGTTTGTTCTAACTTAAATTACGTAATGAACTTATATATTTGTTTATTTGTATTACGTATATTAGGGAGTTCGCTCATAGTCAATACCTTACTCTTTACGCTAAAGTTCAAATTTTGTTCCGATTCTTTAGGAATGACCCCTTAATCACAAAGGCCGGTAATTAGAATAAATAGCTCTGATGAAAGTACAAAAAAAAAACTTTAGCGTAAAAAAACGAGTTAATGACTAGGGGCGAACCCAATCATATACGTAATAATTTCTGTTCGTTTAAAGCTTTGATGTTGCTCCTCCTTTCAGTTGAAAAAATTGTTGTTTTTTGTATTTAATTTCTGATCGTTTTTTTAACAATGCTGGGAAATCTGGTGCCCCCTTCATAACAATTTCCCTCCCCCCATGAAAATTTACTCCATGGAAAGATCCTTCCACATAGCATCCAACCCTCCCCCCCCCCCCAAATACCAGAAAAAATCCCCCCTGAAAACCTATGTATACTTCCCAATAGCCAATACTAAATGCAAAAATTGCGCAAAGTTCATACATTGCAGACCTACCCCTGGGGACTGTGAGGATTAAGTCATCATCAAAGACATATTTATAGTATTTTTCGACCATACTGAACAAAATGGCTATCGCAAAATTTTGATCCGGTGGCTTTGGGAAAACAATGAGCGTGGGAGGGGCCTAGTTGCCCTCCATTTTTTGTCACTTAAAAAGGGCACTAGAACATTCAATTTTCGTTTGAATGAGCCCTCCCGCGATATTCTAGGACTACTGGGTCGATACGATCAACCCTGGAAAAAAAAAAATAAATAAAAACGCATCCGTGATCTTTCTTCTGGCAAAAATTACAAAATTTCACATAGGAGCTTGACTTCTACAGTAGGTGCAATTTTCATTAAAGTTCTATGATTTTTAGGGGGTGCTTCCCCTTGTTTTTGAAAATAAGGCAAATGTTCTAGGCACGTAGCTTTTGCTGGGTAAGACAACACTTGATAAAACTTATATATTTGAAATTAGCATAAAGTTCTGATTCTTTTGATGTATCTATTGGTATCAAAATTCTGGTTTTTAGAGTTTCGGTTACTATTGTGCCGGGTCGCTCCATACTTACAGTTACCACGACGATACGTTGCCACGAACTGTTTGATCAGCAGATTTTTGACAACTACTTAATGTCAAAATATTTTTTTAATTTATTATATTAATAGAGGAGTAAACAAAACTAATGTTTCGTTTAGATGTCGTCTAGGCTGGACTGGACAAAACTGCAGGCAATGTCAACTTATGCCCGGATGCAAAAATGGATTTTGCAATAAACCTTTGGAATGCATTTGCAAAAAAGGTTGGACAGGACTTCTCTGCCAAAGCTGTAAGATTATGCTTTTAACTTTTGTTTTCAGTACGAATATGTAAAACACAGTTAAAACTATATTGAATTTTTCGAGTCCTCAAACAGGTTATTACGAAACGTCTATTTGACATTCTGGACGTACATAGTGTCTTTTGATTTAGTTGTTTTTGTCCCTCAACATTCCCTGAAAATTTTACCTTAATACCTTTAGCATTTTTGGAGACTCAGGATCGAACATGCCCCCTTTTCCCAATAATAAAGCCTATATAGAAAAAATGGGCATATGACATAATTTACAGCTCTTTCTCAAGAAGCAGTGGGGGTCACGTCGTCCCTAGAGTCATAATTATTGGAACTCTTTCGCTATTTTGAAAATAATTACTATTTCAAAATTTTAATCGGGGTCGAGGGTACCTAAGAAAGGTTTGAAACGGGAATGGTTGCCCTTCAATCACTTTTGATCCTGAAAAAAGGCACTGGAACTTTCAATTTAAAATCGAATCAGCCCCCTCCGTCGTTTCTACGACAAATTTTTATCCCTAGGAAGTGGCCTGGGGAAAAATACTACGAAGACCTTGCTTCACCTCCAACTAAGTCAAAATTCCTGGTGACTTAATATTTTCAGTTAAGCTTCTTATTACATAGGTCATCCTATATATATATATATATATATATATATATATATATATATATATATATATATATATATATATATATATATATATATATATATATATATATATATATATACATATACATATAGTTATATATATACATATATATATATATATATATATATATATATATATATATATATATATATATATATATATATATATATATATATATATATATATATATATATATATATATATATATATATATATATAAATATAAATATATATATATATATATATATATATATATATATATATATATATATATATATATATATATATATATATATATATATATATATATATATATATATATATATATATATATATATATATATATATATATATATATATATATATATATATATATATATATATATATATATATATATATATATATATATATATATATATATATATAAACTCTCCTAGTCTTAGATTATGCAGATGATTTGAACCTCCAAGATAAAATCTTTGCAAAGTGAATGAATTTTCGGAGGTTTTGGGAGTTCAGGGTTCAAGAATAAGTTTAAAAGTTAATGTTAAAAAGTTAAAATTACTTAGACTAGGAATAAATGAGGGTGAAGAGGCGATATTAAGTTTGACCAATAATATGCCAAATAATATGCTCAATATCAAATGTATATATATATGTCAATGTCAATGTCAAATAATATGCTCAATACATGTTAAATAATATTCTTCACGGAAAATATTATTCGATTCCACTTTTTGGGGTTATAATTAAAGAAATTAGAGTTATAATGAAAGAAAGGTTAAGATGGCAATATTATGTACATGTTCTGAAGGGCCGATCAGATATGAAAAATACAAGCAAATTAATTCTCAAATGAAGCTTTTTTTTTTTTTTTAGCAGCATGCAGTCCGACATGTCATCCTGAAAATGGTTATTGCGAGGAACCAGGAGAATGCAGGTAATTTATAAAGACTTCCTCCTCCGGCCTTTTTTATGCAGAGATGGAAATTATGGTAACATTTTTCGTTTTATTTTCACGCCCAAGCCACGCCACAGTTGCTGTTGAAGTAACTTCAAGATTTATGAATGATTTTTTCCTTGAATATAGCGTCACATTTGTACTACAGGAGCAGAACATTGAAATGACAAGAAATTGGTTTGAACTGCCTTGCATCAACGCTAATTTTGTCCCACGAGTTGTTTACTAATAGTTATATTTGTATCTTTTGCAAGAATGACCTTAAAAATACAAAGTTTTTCTGATGAAATTAAAGAGTGAAGTTGAAACTTGAAACGAAAAAATTACTGCTTCGAGGTTTAAGCAACATATTTTGAACAACTGTTCTAAACAAACTGGTTTTGTGTGTTATTCCCTACGTTTGCACATTTCACAAAAGCTGCAGTTTTACTAAAAATCCAAATCCGACGCAACAAAACAGGAATAGAAACAGGAAAATCCCAAAGGGGCCTGCAGAAAATAAATGTATAATTCATAAAGAGCTCAATTGACTTTTACTGGCCATAAAATGAATTAATTTTACGATACCGTTTTATCTCAATAAGTCTCAGTGAAGCTTGACTTTCAGAAAAGCGCTAGTTTTCAGAATTATATAAGATGTCCTGTATAGGGTTTTTGACGATTTTACTGATATACTTTTGTTTTGATCCGACGCTATTTTTGAGCAAAACAACCCATTCTGTTAATATTGATCGAAATGATAGTTATACACCCTGAATCAGCTACAAATGTCGATTTTCCTTCAATAGACAGTTTTTTTTTTATTCATTTTTAAACTTTTGGTTACTGTGGGCCCTGGTTCACTCTGAGCTGCAATAATGATTCATCATTCAGATAGGAAAACTGTTGTTTCAAGCTTTTATCTTTTCTAATTTTATTACGCCTTAAATCTTCCGTCGGATTGTTCAATGACGCCCTGGCCTTTAATGTGTAAGGGGGGAGGGAATTAGCCCTATCCCTGTTTGTGGTAATTTTCTCCGTTAAGTTCAACTTGATTATTCATCTGATTCTGTTTGTTTTAGGCTTCATTTTATTCATCAATAGTAATAGTCGTTATCTTTTTTTTATGTGCTTATTCATTCTTATTTCTGTTCGTTTTGGCTTTCATTTATTCATTGATAGTGAATTCTGTTTCTTTTAAGTTTGAATTATTATATGGCAATATTTCTATCCTTGCTAGATTTTAATACGGCTCTTTATTTTTCATTAAAAACTTCTTTTTTGGATTTTTTTTAAACTTTTTTTCACTATAAAAGCTATCTATCAACAATAGTCAATTTCCATTATTTTGGACTTCTGCCCCTGGGCTTCTTGGGATCATGTCGTCCCTGGAGGTATTTTTATTCGGCCTTTTGACTATACTAGGAGACACATGGTTACCTGGAAATTGTAATCTAGTGCAATGGGGATTTACGCGGGTTTTAGGAGGAAAAGGGCAAAAGTAGTGGCTGGTTATTCTCCAATCACTTTCAAATGTTGACACCCTTTCCTGGAATAGGACTTTCAATTTGCAAATGAATGAACTCTCTCCCGAGTTTTTATGAACCACATTGCATACGAAGAGGCCGGGGCAAAAAATCGAAAGCACTTCGCTCTTTACAAAGTCAATTTTAGTACGTTAGATCTAACAACTACAACTTTGAGGTAGCTAAGCATAAAATACTTTTATTTTGGAAGGTGTCATGACATCTAACTGTCAGGACCACTAACGTCAGGACATTGAAAAAATCCGTCATAACATCGACAAAAAAAAATCCGTCAGAAGCACTAACCGTCAGGACATCGACAAATTTTAAAACTTTAGTTTTTTGGGGTTTAGGGGGGGGGGAGGTACCTAGGTTTAGGTTTGGTTACGAATTTAAAATATGCTATGCTTTACTCTCACCCCCTGATGTGCAAATACATAGCCGAAATTTGTTTATAAACTATTATATACTTATTATTATTATATTAACTTATCAATTTTTTGTCGATGTCCTGACGTGTGGATGTCCTGACGGTTGGATGTTATGTCGTTTAGTGCTTGTGACGGTTAGATGAAATGGTAGCACCCCTTTTATTCTGAACAGCACGCACATAATAGATACAGCAAATGCCTCCACTAAAATTCAAATGGCAAAAATTAATGCGTGATTTAGGAGCGTAACCATTCTGTTTTTTTCGGTCAGAGTTATAACTTTGGTTTTCACTACCATTCGGTTTTTGTTAGCTTCCCTTGTAACTTCAAACAACCAATCATATTTTGCGACTTTTCTACTGGTTTAAAATAGTATCGTCAGGCTATCTGATGCGGGGTGCTACCATTTTGAACAACCTTCACAAGCACTAAACGTCATTTCGTCGACAGGAAAATCCGCCAGAACCACTAACCGTCAGAACGTCGAAAGTCACAACATTGACACATCATTCCATCGACAGTCACAATCGCTACTCGTCAGAACGTCGACAGTCATAACATCGACACCTCATAACATCTAAAAATTTTATATATTATGACGTGTCGACGTTGTGACGGGATAGCAATTATGACTTTCGATGAACTGACGTGTCGATGTTGTGACGGTTAGTGGTTCTGACAGATTTTTTGTCGATGTTAGGACGGATTTTGTCGGTCGATGTCCAGACGTTAGTGCCCCTGACGGTTAGATGTTATGACGCCTTCCAATCTGATACATCTATGGATTGTTTTTGAACAGCTGAGTCATATTCTCCATAAATAAGGATAATGTGATCGTCATACGAAATTATGTCATGGGAACAAGCCAGTGGAATCAAAGCATACTTTTTAGCTGGGAAGTATAAGTTTGTAATATGTCATCTTCTATATTTATTATAGTGATCAGGATTTTAGTCCTGGGTTCAAGCTTCATCGACTTCATGAGTAACTTCTTCAAATTTTCGTTAAAAAAATATGCTTAAATTAAACCGTAGCTCTTAAAAAGTATTACTTATTCGATAGGATCAAATAAGATTATTTTAGAATTGTTTAATGTAGTGATAAATTGAACCAAATCTCAACAATACAGTCAAAATATGAGTTTAATGTTAGATCATTCATCCAAAACCATCATAATTGGTTGGATTTTGTTAAGACTGTTAACAGAGTTCCAGCTACTTCCAGCAAATCTGCTCACAGCGGTGACAGGAACCCGAGCCAAATATGTGTTTTCTCCTACATTTTCCGTTGTCCTTGAATGAATTAACTCCTCAACACCAAGAAAAGCTCTTGTTTTGCTGGTGGAGTGAAGATACGGTCTTTTGACAACCAGGTATTATGAAACAGTAGTATCAATTGCCCAAAATAGGTTTGCCTTGATTTTCATCAGATCTGTCAGCTCAAGAAGAACCTTTTATTCAGCAATTAATTACACTTTCCCCATTTTCAGTTTTGAGAGAAATACCTTGATTTGTTCCGTAAATGAATTTGGGCGTTCCTTTCATGTTCACATCTTCAAAACCAAACTGACATCTTAATGAACGAAGGCGTTTGCCTGTCATAAGGCCTATATTGCTCTCATTTTTCATCAATTCCACAAATTCGGATTTCCACAAAACAATCTTTATAGTTCTCATCCATTGTCATTGTGTATTGGGGTAGATCTGCTCATTTATGAAAAGGGATTTTTATTATCTCAGTTCAGTTGAAACCTAGCACCTATTTGAATACCCCCTTGGCGAGGGGAGATTTCATAAAATCCCATCTGTGCAGAAAACAGTATCATTAAACTATTTTATATGCATAAAATGATTTTATCTTATGTTTCGAAGTTATTGGGCTTACAACTAGCAGTCTAAAATATATCGACTCCTCCGAAAGAGAAACTAAGCCATTTTTTATTCGAAACGAATATGACCAATGTATTAAAAAATATTGACGAACAATCATAAACACGTTAATATAAACATTAAAATAAGGAATTAAGAAGTTCATAATGACTGAGAGATAAGATATATATAAACACTTTTCAGATCTATAATTCTAGATAGTCGTTTCAACGATATATGTTACCAAAATATATTAGACAATTATGTTCGGTTCAATTGACGTCTCTAATAATTATTAAATAAAAAAAACAAGTTTTTTTAACTGAAAGTAAGGAACGACGTTAAAACTTAAAACGAACAGAAATTATTCTGTATATGAAGGGGGCTGTCCCCTCCTCAACGCCTCGCTCTTTACGCTAAAGTTTTTTTATTGTTTAAAAAAATAGAGTTGTGAGAAAGTCAAACTTTAGCGTAAAGAGCGAGGCGTTGAGGAGGGGACAGCCCCCTTCATATACATAATAATTTCTGTTCGTTTTAAGTTTTAACGTCGTTCCTTACTTTCAGTTAAAAAAACTTGTTTTTTTTATTTAATTTTTTAACGTTTTTTAATTAATTCAGGTTTTGATTTTTGCTCACCGTACATGAATAATTAAAAAAAATTTGCATATTGTATTTGGTTAAATGGCTTTCTCGAAACTTGTTTAATTTTATTTAAGAACGTTTTTATTTGTAATAAATATACGTAACTTAGAATTAACTTACGTAACGAACTTCTATATCCATAAATTTTTAACACGTATATTAGGGGGTTCGCCCCTAGTCAATACCCTGCTCTTTAAACTATAGTTCGAATTTTTTTTCCAGTTCTTTAAAAATGACCTCTTAATCACAATCAGTTGATCAGTTGAAAAACTTGTTTTTTTTTATTTAATTCCTGATCCTTTTCTTTAATAATGCTGGGAAATCCGGCGCCCCCTTCATAGCAATGTCCCTTCCCCCATGAAAACTTCCTTCATGGAAAGATCCTTCCATATAGCCCCCGACCCTCTCCTTCCCCCACCTACCAGAAAAAATCTCCTCTGAAAAAGTCTGTATACTTCCCAATAACCAATACTATATGTTAACATTGAGTAAAGTTCATAACTTTCAGCCCTCCCCTGGGGACTTTGGGGGATCAAGTCATCCTAAAAGACATTTTTATCATATTTTCAACCATGCTGAATAAAATGGCTATCTCAAAATTTTGATCGGGTGACTTTGGGAAAAAAATGAGCGTGGGAGGGGGCCTAGTTGCCCTCCATTTTTTTTGGTCACTTAAAAAGGGCACTAGAACTTTGAATTTCCGTTCCAATGAGCCCTCCCACGATATTCTAGGACCACTGGGTCGATACGATCACCCCTGGGAAAAAAAACCCAAAACAACCAAACAAATAAACACGCACCCGTGATCTTTCTTCTGGCAAAAAATGGAACATTCCACATTTTTGTAGACAAGAGCTTGAGACCTCCACAGGAGGGTTCTCTGATACGCTAAGTATGATGGTGTGATTTTCATTAAGGTTCTATAACTTTTAGGGGGTCTTTCCCCTTTTTTTCGAAAATCAGCCAAATTTTCTTAGGCACGTAACTTTGTACAGGTGAGATTAAACTTGATGAAACTTATATATTTGAAATTAGAATTAAAATCTAATTCTTTTGATGTATCTATTGGTACCAAAATTCCGTTTTTTAGAGTTTCGGTTACCATTGAGCCGGGTCGCTCCTTACTTACAGTTCGTTACCACGAACTGTTTGATTAAATAAAAAAAACAGGTTTTTTTTAAATGAATGTAAGGAACGACATTTAAAATTAAAACGAACAGAAATTATTACGTACATGAAAGGGGTTGTCCCCTCCACAACGCCTCGCTCTTTACGCTAAAGTTTTTTATTGTTTAAAAAAAAATAGAGCTGTGAGAAAGTCAAACTTTAGCGTAAAGAGCGAGTCGTTAAGGAGGGGACAACCCCTTTCATATACGGAATAATTTCTGTTCGTTTTGTTTTAATTTCGTTCCTTACTTTCAGTTAAAAAAAACCTGTTTTTTTTATTTAATTTTTGAACGTTTTTGAACTAATGCAGGTTTTGATTTAGGCTCACCGTACAAGAATAATTAAAACAAAATTTGCATATTAGCTTTACTTTTATTTGGTTAAATGGCTTTCTCAAAACTTGTTTACTTTTATTTACGAACATTTTTATTAGTAATAAATATACGTAACTTACGAATTAACTAACGTAACGAACTTCTATATTCATAGATTTTTAATACGTAAGTACAGGAGGGGGTACCAGCCCCACGATTACAATACCCCTTCGAATCCCGATCCGGACACTTTTTTTAAAACTCCCACGATCACCACGTGGTTTATGGTCCTAATAAGGGCATCGCCCCCCTAGGGAGAAAGATTGCGTAATCGGTCAATGACCTCTTTTTCCAAGGTCGATTTATTTGATGTTTCTATGTGTAATAACTCCGGGGCGAAGGTTGCACATGCGCATTGAATTCTAACGGGAACAATGTTATTGATCTAGGACTCGAGGGGAAGTGAATTTCCGAGAACTTGATTGCGTAATCGTTCGTGAATGTCATGGTGTCCAGAAATAGTATTTGTTGTTGTTGCTCGAGTCAAATGTTATGACTTTCCCGGAAACAGTTAGATCACGTGTTTCCTTCTCAGCCAATCAGCGAGTCGGATACATCCTCCTTCTCAGCCAATCAGAGACCTGCTTACATATGATTTTCCCCGTTACATAACAATTCGCCCTTGAGATTTCGTATATAACGGGCATGCAATGTGATTCAATTATCAGAAAGTAAAGTAACCTGACAATGGATAGAACACATAACATAATTGATGAGCTTGAGGCCTTGGCAACGGCAATTTACCATGTAAGTATATTTTTATTTTCAAACGAATTTTCCATGGACATCCTCCCGTATACTCACTGCAAAACCTAAATATATTCCTTTACCCCTGAACCATTGTTTTACAATCAAATTCTCCCAAAAAGAACTACTATTTCGATCAATTCCTTCCTTATCTATTTCCAGCTAAATCCCCCCCCCACCATTGTTTTACACTCAAATTCTCGCAAAAATAAATACCATTTCAGTACATTCCTTCCATCTATATTTCCAGCTAAAGCAATCAATGACTTATGTCAATTTTTAATGAAAATATCGCTCTGGTTTTGACATAATGCTCCAGCGCGAGGCCTAAAATTAGCTGTCACCCTTTTTAAAGCACTTCCTGTAAAAGGTTTCTCAGATCAAAATGGGATGTTTTTCTCCTATCAAATTAAAACGGTTTCATGCAGACAATTAAGCTAGGCCTATGCAACCTGTATAGAAGTAGAGAAACAAGTTATTTTCGAATTAGGGTCTAACAATATCCCCCTCCCTCCCCCATTGTCTTACAACCCCAAATTCTCGCAAAAAGAAATACCATTTTGATAAAGTCCTTCCCTCTATATTTCCAGCTAAATCCCCCCCCACCACTCTAATACAAAAATCACTTTGCAATGAAAACGAAAATATATTCTTTTACCCTCAAAAGCTAACCACCGCAAAAAGAAATACATTTTCTCAAATTTATTCTTTCTCTGTGACACCCGTCGCTATTAAGCCGCTAACTTGACAATACATTTCCGCAAGCATATAATTACTTTGTCACCCTTTTTCCGGTTTTGTTTACAAACGCGGTCAAGTCAATGAGGGGAAAAGCGAGGTTTATTATCATTTTATACATTCCGAGATGTGTTCGGTTTATTGAAATTTGGAAAATGTTTAAGGAATGTTAATAGATTGGGTGGATCAAATTATAACTTATGTCGAGAACTATAATGAAAAAGCTAGTGTCTCTCTAGTTTTTTTTATTGAAAATTTAAGTGTTAATATTTGTAAATTTAAGAAAGATTTTATTTTAAAAGGGGGGCAGGTGGGGAAAGGTCTGTAGTTTTAAATTATAATCCAGATCTAGTAGGTTTTCGTGGTGCCCAGCGGATCCGTTTTGAAACAGTTCAAAAGTATTTCCGATATGCTTTCCTCATATCAGCTTTTCAGCCTCTAGCAGATGACTCTACCAAGAAGAATTTAGATCACTGGGCTGTACATGGGAAGGAGGGGTCCGTTTTCGCAGTTGTAGATTTTTAGTGCTTAGGAGGAAAATATCCAGTAACGCTTCGATCCGTTGATATTTTTGAAAGGGCTAATGCCCATTTGTATATTGACGTTACTGTGGTATAATATAAAACTTACGTTGAGGATGGAGCTCGCTCTAAAAAGAAGGGGGTGGTCTTCCCCGTAAGGGGCCCGTCAGTCGGGTCGGTTAAAAACTGGGTTTGGTTACTTTACAAACCACCTACTCAAATGAATGCACTCAGGCATTTTAATCCTATCAATGACAACAGTAGAGGTTTGGGGGAGGGTAGGGAGCTAGGGGTAGGTTTCTAATCTCCAACATGTTTATCACAATTCTGTAGTGATATAAAACTCCGAGCTCACCTGAGGTATTGAAGACGGTATGGATATCAGAGAGTGGAAACGGTTGCAGGGGATATGGCATTTTTACTATTCAAAAATTTCCAGAACACCCTTCTTCAGTGCAACAAAATATCTTTTGACTTTGAGGCTAAGCTGGCGGAGGTGAATGATCCCCGATTTCCAAAGCGATTCAAAGAACATCTGGCTATTGCAGTGTCCTACGCCAACGCGCAAAGAGACAGTTCTAACACCTTGCGGTTGTTAGAAATAGTTGAAACATTGGATGAGAGACCTGAGTGCATTGACAAGACATTGACTAAACTGATTGGCATGGCTAATGGTTATTGTTAAAGTGTTATAGATACCAATGATCATAGGGGGCTGTCTGCTGTGTTTCGTATTGCGATTAAAAAACAAAAAATATGGGTTTGTGGTAAGGGGGAGTGTGTTGAGGAGGATAAGGGGGCGAAAGGTACCACTGTTGGGAGGGGGAAAGTCCGAGATCATGACCATTTGTGGCAGGAAATATCCTGGGGAGGTAGTAATTTTAGGGGGGTTGCGCATCAATCGTGTAATTTAAATGATAGCCAGCAGTTTTTTAGCCCTGTTTTTATTCATAATTCCAATTATGATTTAAAATTTATTTTACCGGCACTGACACGTATGCATAGGGAGGGAGGGGGAGTAGATTGTCCATGGGTAAATAGTTCATTTACCTACAACATAATTCCCAAATCAGCTGAGAAGTTGTTGCTTCTCGAACTGAAATGGCAGGCAATGGATAATGGGCATACGTGTTGGAATAAAATCAGGTTTTTAGATTCCTTTAGTTTTTTCCCCAAGGCATTGAGTCAATTGATTCAAGTGCAAAAAGCGACAATTTTGATAGCTTCCCCTTGCTTAAACAGCACTTTCCAGACAGTGAAATGTATGATCTGTTGACCTGCAAAGGTATATATGCATACGATTATTACTGTTCTTGCGCACGCTTAAGTGAGGAGAAACTACCTCCAATTGAAGCTTTTTACAATTCACTGACCAACAGTGTATTCACAGCCGAGGAGTATGAGTTTGCCAAGAAGGTGTGGTCCAAGGGGGATTGTAAAAATGGGTGGGATTATTGTAGACTGTACTTGGTCAGTGATGCTCTAACTCTGGTAGATATACTCTGCTAGAACACAGACCAGATCTCTTCAGACTTTGGGTTAGATATAAGTTATTATTTTTCTACACCCCATTTAGTGATGGATTTAATTGTAAAAATTAGCCGGGAGGAAATAGGCCTAACCACCGACATCGATCAGCCCCTGATTGGCGCGCGTTCTCGGCGGGGGGGGGTATGATGTCCATGGGGACCACTGATTATAAACCGATCCGAGCGACCAAAGCACCAGTGTAAAGTCATAAGCAGTGTTCTTTGACAAGACCTCGTTGTACCCCTCGGCAATGTCACACTACTCTTTGCCGTGTGGGAACTATCAAGGGCTTGATAATCCATGTGAGTTCCCTGACATTACCACCGTCGAGGACAATGGACTACATAGAGGGTTCTTTGAAGTTGATGGTCACATTCCGCTGGCGCTTCACGACTCAGTCAAAGATTTTGTCTTTCCCTGTATCAATCAGCCCGTGAGCAGGGACTCTCTGAGCCCCAAAAATCGTTCATTGGTTGAGGATTTGGGGATGCACTGGACCCTCTCCAAACAGAAACTTATTGCTTATTTGGACCCTAAAGAGAATATCGTTGTTCACCATATGCTTTTGCACTGTATGGTGAGCAACATCTTCAAAATCACTAAAATACACAGGGTCCTGCAGTTCAATCAGCGACCCTATTTTAAAACGTTTATCGACACCTTTGTCGATAAACGCTCGAAGGCAAATTCAAAGGTCGAGAAGGATATGTACAAGCTCTTCCTAAATTTAGCACTTGGCAAAATGTGTGAAAGTGTACATAATAGATCTTGCTGTAACATCATGACTGATCCTCGAGAGGGTGCACGAATGAGTGCCGACTCCAATTTTACATCATTCACGAGCATAGAGACCTACATGGTTCTTCTACACAGGCGAAAGCGAAATTCGGTACTGAACAAGAATATCGCAGGAGGCAGTTCAGTACTAGAAATTTCAAAAAAGCTCATGTTGTCGTTCTTTTACAATTTCAAGTTTACTATGGGGATACAGATTCTCTGCTGTTAAAGGTAAATGGGACTGAAGATTTATTGGGTGATTTAGAAAAGGGGGTGCACATCAGCTCGCGGATGGATTTCACCAACTGGAATCCATCACTCTACCCCAAATTGGTGAAACGTCAAGCTCCCAACCAAGTCTTAAAATTAAAATCAGAGAAGAGGAGTGATTTTATATCCAGGGGGTTGTTCCGAGGTCCCAAAGTCTATTGCGTTGAAACTCATAGTGGGGAAGAAAAGAAGACACGTAAAGGGGTGCCTACACACTCTGTAAAGAGGAATTTTAAGAAGAGTGTGTGCTATAACTGCTAAAACATTGACCTGGGGTTAAGAGCTTAAGAGCAGTCACGTTGCTCGCGCACGTATAGAACTGAGACTGTGAGTGCGGAGAAGAATGTGCAGTTAACCCTCTATGAACAAGTCTCTAGGCTTGAAGATTGATCGTGTGCTTGAACTAATGGTAAAGCTCAGATGTCGGCTAAGTGGTATTGAAGAAAATCTCGTTAGTGAAATTACTTACAGAAACTAAATTCTCGCGACTCCCCACCACCTCAACCTGTTCATAAATTAACCTAATCCCAATTTCACTACCTTAACCCATCCACTAACCTGCAGTGACGATAACTATTTTTTTTCCATCGCCGCTCCCGGGGGGGTGGGGGGCCCTGCCCGTGGCCGGCTCCCACCCGCGGACGCCCCCCGGGGGGTGGGGGGGCCCTACCTTTAAATTCAGTGTAATGTTCAACTGTGCTAGTTCATGTTCCAAGTGTTTTTTTTGTACAAAAAAGTGTTTAAAGACAATAAGTGCTGTTGATGGACAAAAGTGTTGTACAGAAAGTGTCATTTTTATCATTGTTCATGTTGAACAAATAGAGTTTTCATGTTGTTGAAATAAATACTGCCACGAAATATTGTCAGGCTCTTGTTGAACATAAAGTGTTTTTCTTATGTCGTTGTTCATGTTGAACAAATAGAGTTTTCATGTTGAATAAATGAATGAAATATTGTATTGTTGTTCTTGTTATTGATTAACGTACTAGGTAGATCTAAGGGAAAATTATTATTTATTCATTAGACAAGTATGGTTTACAGTTAGTTGTAGACCAATTATTCTCAATAGCAACAGTATATATCAATTTAAAACACCATTCAGATCGCTTCTGTGTGGATCGTCAATGTCAGATAAAACGTTTAGAATGTTTATTAAAAAGTCAGAGATGTCCGAAAAAGGAATTTTCAATGAAATCGATGCTACTAGCAGACTCATAAAACCATTAATTATTGACTGAGTGTCGAAATTAATAAGAAAAAAGTACATATGCATAGAAAAAATTTAACTACACGGATATTTCATTGCATCAAATGGATCTTACAAAATTTCACATATTCCAGAGAATAATATTGCCATCTACCAACCTATAGCTATAGATGGCAGCACAGTCCCAGGTTTCACTACGTTTAAGTTAGGTTAGGTTAGCTTATCGTTAGTTAGGTTAGGTTAGCTTATTAGGTTAGGTTAGGTTAGGTTAGATTAGGTTAGGTTAGCCTACGTACGCACGCGTACGTAGGCTAACCTAACCTAACCTAATCTAACCTAACTTAATCTAGCCTAACCTAACCATACTCGCCGGAAAATCCCCCCATGTCGACTTTGTACCATGTTTAAGTCAGGTTGGGTTAGGTTAGGTTAGCTTATCACGAGCGGTTCATGATAAGCAAACCGTTTCCACTCTCTGGTAGCCATACTGGCTTAAGTATCTCATGTGGTTCCTGCCTTTCAATTAACTACGGAAGTACGACAGACACGTTGGACATTAAAATAGGCCCACGCGCTGTCGCCCACCCCCAAACCCTCGACTGATGTAGTGATTAGTATTTGTATTCACGAGTACACTCGTTGTACTTTTCGTCTAATCTTATAACCCAAACCAGATTTGAAAAACCCCCTATGCCGAGCTCTGGCTGGGGACTACCCTTCCCATATTTTTGGAGCGAGCAACCACCGCAAATTATGTTTCATTCTGCACAACAGTAATTCCAATCGTTAAATGTACTTTATCCCTTTTAAAAATATCAATGTATCTAATCGTTACTGGATCTTTCCCCTCTAGGCAAGAAAAACATACAACTGGGAAAACGGACCCCTCCTTCCCATGTACAGCCCAGTGATCTAAATTCGTCTTGGTAGCGTCATCTGCTAGAGGCTGAAAGGCTGATATGAGGAAAGCATATCTGAAATACTTTTGAACTGTTTCAAAACGGATCCGCTGGGCACCACGAAACCCTACTCAATCTCGATTATATTTAAAGACTACAGACCGGGCCCCACCTGCCCCCCTCTTATAATAAGATATTTCTCAATTTTACAGATATTTACGCTTAAATTTTAAACACAAATAGCTTGATGTCCCCTACTGTTTCAATAAAAGGTATCAACATACTTTATAATTTGATCGACCCAATCCATGAACATACCTTCAAAATTTTCTAAATTTGAATAAACCAAACACATCTCGGAATGTACATAATGATAATAAACCTCGCTTTTCCCCTCATTCAAATAAAAAACCTTTAAAACAATGGAGACCTTAATTGAATCCCTACCTCCCCACAATTGAATTTGGTTCACCAGAAGTGCACGAATTTTGTCTACATAGAATTGTACAATCTTGATATGATTAAACATATCTTGTCCCGCCATAAGGGACTTATAATGGTCACAACACATCGAAGCTACAACTGCTCGATTATTTAAAAATATGTTGGACAACTGACAATCGGGGAGAGGTTTATCCTGCTCTCCCGCGGCGATAGTACAACATTCCCCACGTTGTTCAATAATAATTGGTGAATTATCCAATTCAGCTTTTCGAAGTGGAATCGAGAGGGGATAGGAGGGGGGAGAGTTATCTATTAATTCCCGGGTAAAATAGTTTAAAAATTTACAATTTTTTTGACGCAAGTCTACCAGCTCAACTGCGCTATAGTCAACATTTAAAAAATCACCTATAAACTAGCCCATATGATCTGGAATTTGATGTTAATCATCCCATAGTAAATCGTTGGAGGGCTCCACGCGTGCCTCTTCTTCTTCCCCTTCTTCACTGGACGGCGAATATGGGACCAATGCTCGTCCAATCTATAAATGAAAAAAATAGCTTATTTTCAAAGTGTTCAAATCACCCCTACTGTTAAAATTTGGATTATTATTTTTTAATAACATTTGGTTAATGCAACTGAAGATAATCTAAGATATGACATAGAAGGCAACAATTTGTTCGTTTATTTTCAAAGTTTTTAATTTTTTTTTTTCGGCGCTTCCCCTCAACGCTCCCCTGACTCATGGCGCATCCCTGTGGGCCTTCCCTGACCCGTGGCACTTCCCCCGGCGCTTCCCTAACCTTGCCCCCACAGCACTTCCCGGACCCACCGGCTCCGCGGCTCCCAGCCGTTTACATAATGTCCCAAAAAACCCTATTGTTAGACTACATAAGACCAAGTTTCTCTCTAAGTCCGTTCTACAGGTTCGGTGAACTCTTCATTAGCTCACAATTATTGTAAGCCACCGCGCTAGTGTTCCGATTTCCAAGCCCGAACTTCAGACAAGGAAACAGTATAATTAGATGCTGTAAACCATAAACTCAGTATATTGTCAACAATGTTTCCCAATCACTAAAATATTGGCAAGGGTTTGAAAGTTATTTTCAGTGCAAATTAGAACATCAATATGTACACTAGACAAAAGGAATAATCTCTCTTAGAACTATGTGAAGAATAGCATTCACGGAGTTTCCCAGGTAACTAAAAATATTCGCTTATGAGATAGCGACGAAGAGAGAGGGGTGAATACACAGAAAATAGCAAAGATTAGAAAAAAAAGTATTTTGAGTTTCAAAGGCAGTGATTATTAATAGAAATTATCTAAAAATATTCGCTTATGAAATATCGAAGAGATAGCAAAGATTAGAAAAGAGTGGTTTCTCTGCAAAAAATTATATTTATATATGTAATATGAGGTTAATATCTCACAGAGATAAGTTTATATTGGGATTGAAAAGGACTAAAAATTGGAAGAAATAGAAATGTAGGAAAAAATGCTTACATTTGCATAATCCCTCTGGACTTGGGTGCCCACAGGACCAGGTAGTGCATGTTAGAGGGCGGACGGGGTGGTGGCGCTATGTTCTTGCGTGACTGGGCCAGCAATGTTATGATCTTGCATTGCTTCGGCAGGGTTCACCTTATTATAAGAAGCCGCCCACTCTCTCTTTAACTTTCTGCCAGGCTGCATTGGGGCTGGCACTGATGGGGCTGCCTCACCCTCTCTTGCTTTCTTGGAAGGAGGGGGCATGCATTCTTCATAATTGGCCTTAAAAAGAAGAGAAAAAATTAGTATCTAAATAATTTGCCTCTTTTTTTACAGAAAGAAAGTTATTAACTACAATTTTGTATAGAAAAGTATAGCATTTTAGTAAAGCAAAAATACCATATTCTCCCCCCCTAAATTTAGGAAAATTAACCCCCCCTAAGTCTACCCTCCCATTGAGTTAATCATATGTTTTATTCAAGCGAAAGCCATATCTTACTACCTTTTATTCAAATGTTATATCTAAAATCAATAAATGACGAATAAGCAATTAATTTAAGAAACAATTATCTTTTCTATTTTGTCACTATTAAAAGTGCTAACCCCCTCCCCAGCAAAAAATCCTGGATTCACGCTCCCCTCCCGGGAATATAAAAGAAACTTTATCGAAAGAAAGCCTGAAAAAAATTAAAAACATGCCTATAGACACAACGCATATATTTACACATTAGTTTTCTTGTCAAAGGGTATACATATCTACACAACGAATCACCCCTCTTACTTCTCATGCAAAGAAACAGTTTGTTTTCATTTTAAAATGATGGCGATAGAATTGAGGCATGGCCCCCTCCCCCTTTCGCCAATGTCCTAAATATATTGTTAGATCTTAATTTGAAAATAACGAGATTTTACCGGCTCTCTGACAAATACAAGGTTAATATACTGCAATCTCTTTTTGCTTAAAACTGTTTAATTTGACAGAAGAATAGTTCCATTGACTTGACCGCGTTTGTAAACAAAACCCGAAAAAGGGTGACAAAGTAATTATATGCTTGCGGAAATGTATTGTCAAGTTAGCGGCTTAATAGCGACGGGTGTCGCAGAGAAAGAATAAATTTGAGAAAATTTTTTTCTTTTTGCGGTGGTTTGGTTTCGATTGTAAAAGATTTTTTTTTCGATTTCATTGCAACGTGTTTTTTGTATTTGAGTGGTGGGGGGGGGGATTGATCTGGAAATATAGAGGTAAGGAATTTATCAACTTGGGATTTCTTTTTGCGAGAATTTGGGGTGGTCAGACAAGGGTGGCGGGCGGGGGATATTTTTAGACCCTAATTCGAAAATAACTTGTTTCTCTACTTCTATACAGGTTGCATAGGCCTAGCTTAATTGTCTGCATGAAACTGTTTTAATTTGATAGGAGAAAAACCCCCCATTTTGATCTGAGAAACCTTTTACAGGAAGCGCTTCTAAAAGGGTCCGAGCTAATTATATGCCTTCCGTTAGATAATTATTTCACAACCAGCGAGATATTTTCAATAAACATTGAGATAAGTCCGTGATCGCTTTAGCTTGAAAGATTGACGGAACGAAGTACACGAAATGGTATATCTTTTTGATAGAATTTTGGTTGTAATACAATGTAGGGGGGGGGGGGATTTAGCTGGAAATATAGAAGGAAGGAATTTATCGAAATGGTATTTATTTTTGCGAGAATTTGATTGTAAAACAATGGTTTGGGGGTAAAGGAATATATTTACGTTTTGCATTGAGTATACTGGAGGATGTCCATGGAAAATTCGTTTGAAAATAAAAAATGTACTTACATGGTAAATTGAAGTTGCCAAGGCCTCAAGCTCATCAATAATTTCATGTGTTCTATCCATTGTCAGGTTACTTTACTTTCTGATAATTGAATCACATTGCATGCCCGTTATATACGAAATCTCAAGGGCGAATTGTTATGTAACGGGGAAAATCATATGTAAGCAGGTCTCTGATTGGCTGAGAAGGAGGATGTATCCGACTCGCTGATTGGCTGAGAAGGAAACACGTGATCTAACTGTTTCCGGGAATGTCATAACATTTGGCTCGAGCAACAACAACAAATACTATTTCTAGACACCATGACATTCACGAACGATTACGCAATCAATTTCTCGGAAATTTACTTCCCCCACGAGTCCTAGATCAATAACATTGTTTCCCGTTAGAATTCAATGCGCATGTGCAACCTTCGCCCCAGTGTTATTACACATAGAAACATCAAATAAAACTACCTTGGAAAAAAGAGGTCATTGACCGATTACGCAATCATTCTACATAGGGGGGCGATGCCCATATTTGGACCATAAACCACGTGGGGATTGTGGGAGTTTTAAAAAAAGTGTCCGGATCGGGCTTCGAAGGGGTATTGTAATCGTGGGGCTGGTACCCCCTCCTGTACTCACGTATATGAGGGGATTCTCCCCCAAGTCAATACCTTGCTCTTTAAGCTAAAGTTCAAATTTTGTTCCATTTCTTTAAAAATGACTTCTTAATCACAAAGGCCGTTAATTAGAATAAATAGGTCTTATGAAAGTACTAAAAAATCTTTAGCTTAAAGAGCGAGGTATTGACTAGGGGGTGAACCCAATCATATACGTAATAATTTCTGTTCGTTTTAAGTTTTGATGTTGCTCCTTACTTTCAGTTGAAAAACTTTTTTTTTCTGATCTTTTTCTTTAATAATGCTGGGAAATCCGGCGCCCCCTTCATAGCAATGTCCCTTCCCCCATGAAAACTTCCTTCATGGGATGATCCTCCCATATAACCCCCGAATCACCCCAACCCCCCCACCTACCAGAAAAAATCCCCCCTGAAAACGTCTGTATACTTCCCAATAACCAATACTATATGTTAACATTGGGTAAGGTTCATAACTTTCAGCCCTCCCCCCAGGGACTTCGGGGGATTAAGTCATCCTGAAAGACATAGTTATCATATTTTCGACCATGCTGAACAAAATGGCTATCTCAAAATTTTGATCGGATGACTGTAGGAAAAAAATGAGCGTGGGAGGGGGCCTAGTTGCCCTCCACTTTTTGGTAAAAAGGGCACTAGAACTTTTGATTTCCTTTCCAATGAGCCCTCCCGCGATGTCCTAGGACCACTGGGTCGGTACGATCACCCCTGGGAAAAAAAAAACAAAACAAAAAACAAATAAACACGCATCCGTGATCTTTCTTCTGGCCAAAAATGCAAAATTCCACATTTTTGTAGATAGGTGCTTGAAACCTCTTCAGTAGGGTTCTCTGATACGCTGAATATGATGGTGTAATTTTCATTATAAATTTTCATCATAGGTTTTATAACTTTTAGGGGGTCTTTCCTCCTTTTTTCTAAAATCAGCAAAATTTTTTCAGGCGATTAACTTTTGATGAGTTAGACTAAACTTGATGACACTTATATATTTGAAATCAGTATAAAAATCTGATTCTTTTGATGTATTTATTGGTATCGAAATTCCATTTTTTAGAGTTTCGGTTACCATTGAGCCGGGTCGCTCCTTACCATTGAGCCTAGTTTGTTACCACGAACTGTTTGATTAGACACACCAATGAAACCTACCTGAATTTTTTTTTTCTAATATAGAGATGGTTAATATAGAGGCCGTTAATATAGAGGCCATGCTCTTTTATGGTACAGTTCAAAATTGTTGGTACATTATGGACTGCTTTAAAATGCATCTAATTTTGCTAATGCATCTATCTTCAAATTTTTCATATTTGGAGCTTGACTAGATCTCGCAAAAAATGGTGATCACAAGACTGTGAACGTAGCAATTCTGTTGCTTTGATAATTCAATACATATTATATATTGTTTTTTTTTTCAAAGTGATGCTCATGACGCACTCTATTAAAGATTAAATAAAAAAAAAAACAGTTGTTTTAACTGAAATTAAGTAGCAACATTAAAACTCAAACGAACAGTAATTATTCTGAATATGGAGGGGTTGCCCTCCCCCAATAATACCTTGCTCTTCACGCTAAAGTTTTTTGGCACTTTCAAAAAGCTTTTTATTCTAATTAAATATTGTGCTTCAGGAGTCTTTCTTAAGAAATTGGGATAAACAGTCAAACTTTAGCGTTAACAGCAAGGTATTGAGAAGGGGGCAACCCCTTCATATAACGAATAATTTCTGTTCGTTTTGAGTTTTAATGTTGCTCCTTACTTTCAGTTAAAAACTCAGATCGTTTTTCAAATAATGCCGGTAAATCAGGCTCCCCCTTCATCAAGAATTCCCTCCTGTCATAAGAATCTCTTCCTCGGAAAGTTTTGTCCATGTATAAAACTTCTTTTGCGCCGTAAAATTCCCTTCGGACGATTCCATTGTTGCTGAAAAAATATTATGCTTAAACAACGGGTAAAATTTGTAACTTACCGCACTTACCCAGGGGCTGTGAGGGGTCATATTATCCCCAACGGGATAGCTAGTGAGCTTCTGAACTATGCTGAAAAATGGCAATTTCACAATTTTCATCGGACAACTTCGGAGAAAAAGGGGCATGGGGGGAGGCTAGTTGCCCTCCAATCTTTTCGGTTGGACTATTTAACTGTGACGTTTAATTTCTGTTCGAAAACACCCCTTCCCCTATCTTCTAGGACCACCATTTCGATGCGATTACCCTGGGAAAAAAACAAAAAACAAACACGCATCTGTGATCTTTCTTGCGGCAAAAAGTTCGCAATTGCACATTTTTGTATATAGGAGCTTGAAACAGCTACAGTAGGGTCCTCTACTACGCCGAATCTGACGATGTGATTTTCATTGGGATTTCTTGACCTTTAAGGGGTTTCCCCCCACTTTCTTGAAAATTAGGCAAATCTTCTCGGGCTCGTAGCTTTTGATAGATAACACTAAACTTGACGAGTTTTATATATTTAGAACCAAAATAAAAAACCAATTCCTTTGATGTATCTATTGATATCAAAATTCCTTTTTTTAGAGTTTCGGTTACTATTGAGCCGTGTCGCTCCTTAGTTTATTACCACGAACTGTTTGAAAATATAAAGAAAATATATATGATCAAGAAAAAAATAAAGAGAAAATAAAGATTGATTGATAGTTCGGTCTGTTGTCTTACATCTTTCTTGCTTCTCAATTTAATCAGATGCTTTTTTTTTCTGAAAGACGGTACGTCACCTTTTGTCAAACGACGAGACAGTAATAATGTGTTAAGCTTTGTAATATAACACCTACTGTGTTTCTGTGTAACGTACCACCTATTGAATGACCGTGGTTTCTAGCATTACTTGCCAAAAGTATACTCAAAAAATTAAGCGCAAATTATCAAATTGATAATTTAATTATATATGGCTAAATGTCTTTGAATATTTTCCTGTTCCCTCAAAACAAAGGGCTATTACAGTTTCACTAAGTTACTACTAACAACTCACCGCAGCACCAAGCCGCCTGAGGCCAACACAGCTACGCACGCTCTTCCTCCACCCCAATCTATTCAAAGCCTCCCTTTTTACACCCTCCCACGAAGTTCCCATTTTCTTTAAATCTTTCTTTATGAAGTCCTCCCACCCCAGAAGGGGACGACCTGCTTTCCGTTTAGCCCTAGGTGGTTGGCCGAAAAGAACAATCTTCGGCAATCTGTCATCCTTCATCCGCACAACGTGCCCTACCCACCTCAACCTTTCTCTCATAATAGCCCTAGATAGCGGTACTCTACCAAATTTTTCATATAGCCTATTGTTTGAAATACGGTCAGTCAGCTGGGTACCCAGAACAATCCTTGAGCAATTTCTCTGGAAAAGATCTAGCAAATCTTCATCCGCTTTTTGGAGCGTCCCTGCTTTTGAGCCATATTTGACCACTGTCATCACTGTAACTTATAATATTCTAATCTTGGTTTGCAGACTTATCTTCCTATTTTTTCAGACTTTTTTCAACTGTGAAAAAACACCCTTAGCCTTGGCTATTCTACTTTTAACATCTTCACTGCTCCCACCATATTTACTAATAATACTACCAAGGTAAGTGAAGCTGCCCACCTGATCAATCTTTTCATTACTCAACGTCACGTTTTCTTCTTCACTTATTCTTAGCCTTAGTGACTTATTCTTCCAAACATTAATTTTAAAACCAATTCTAGCACCCTGAACTCGCAAAACCTCTAAAACTTCATTCAGTTTGCTCACACTTTCATCTAGGATGCTTAAATCATCAGCATAATCCAAGTCCAGGAGTTTTTCCTCCCCTTTTGATTCCGTGGTCTCCCATTGCCTTCCTGTACTCCTTAAGACAAAGTCCATCAAAATAATCCATATAAAGGGGTATAGAACATAATACTGCTTAACTCCTGATTTAATACAAAACCAGAACAGGGGGACGAAAAGGATAAATTGATATAATTAAAGTATTCCTGCGTGTCCTTTAGTTTAGTAGTAATTACTAAATTTAGTTTTTTTTTACGAAAAAGTTCTAAATAATCGTTTCAGCAACGTTACGCGAAAACCGCCTTGATTACATTTATAGTGAAATTTGGCTATTGCCATTCTCTTAAATAAAATTGGTAAAATGAATCACAGTTACTCATAGTAGGCCTATTATAATTCAAGTTTGAAGCTTTAGTCCAAAAATTGAAAAGATCAATTTGTTATTGCTAGAGAACCTATCCAGGTCTGTAGTGATGTTACATTTTTGGAGAGGGGAGGGGTGTAATTGATCCCCATGAATTTTGAATGATACATGTTGTGGTTATTTTCAATGAAAAACTTGTAAAAATAAAATCCCCTTCCTAGATCTTGATTCACGTCCATGTTTATATTTGCATTTAAAAAAGGAAGAAAAAATATCCCCTCCCCCTTACATTTTCGGGATTGGCTACCCTGGACTCGATTAATCAGGAACCAACCGTTCCGATGCTATAAAACATTTTTCTTAATTCTAAAAATACTTTCTAGGTGTCATGTTGGCTGGTGGGGACCTGACTGCAATGATTGCTATCCTTATCCTGGCTGCTTGCATGGATACTGCACAAAGCCTTGGGAGTGTAAATGCAAACCTGGTTGGACAGGGTATTTGTGTGATAAAAGTAAGTAAATGGTTATCGTACTAAACCAACATTCCCAGAAAATTTGGAGTAGGGTGTTTAGAATGAAAATTAAAATTTGTAGCTCCCGTTTTAATTAGCCAAAAATATTTTACTGCAGCAAAGTGACATTTGCAAGATTTGAAAATTCTGAGATTGGCAGTCAGTCTCAAATTATTTAAAAATGTCTTCCTAAGAGTCACATACAAAATAAACGTTTCCTGCCATTTTGTGGCACAAAATGACCAATTTTTCTCATAGGGTCAAAAAAAAAACCATTGAGTGAAAATTTCGAGGTAGCCAATCTATTTAAAATTATTGAAAAACTATATATTGAGCTTTCTAGTTACAAAGACGGTAATTCCACATGGTGGTTAGTTAATTTTTAAAGATGCACATAATGTAAACGAAATGAATGGTGAATATAGACATTTATTCTAAAGTTTGATTTAGACATTTATTTTAAAGTTGATTCATTTGAGGTTCGATTAAATTATGTAGGCTATAATGGTCTATACTTGCACATCAGCCATTTTGGAGGAGAGCTGGTTGTTCTTTTTGTGGAAGGGGGGAGGAGTGTGCTTGGAGCCTAAGAGAGTGTGCTTTTATGCCTAAATTCCCTAAATTTTTATTAGCCTTCATACAAATATAGAAGGAGGCTTAAGGGGAGCGTGGGTAAAAATGAATCTCTAAGTCGCCTTTATTCCCGGGTGTTTTTTTTTTCGAATACTCCTGTAATGTTAGTGTTGGGGGGTGATAGCACCCTCTTATATCTATGAAAATCTAATTTTCAATGTAAAATAAAAGATTACATTTACATACCTACCGACATAAAGGTGGAGAAGTGGGAGGGGGGTTATGAGCATCACCAAGACATTTCTTGGGAAGGGGGTGTTCGAGTGCTACCAGGAACTTTGTTTTCATTGAGATTTACTTATTTCCGTATTTATATACACTGCTTAATATCTTCTTGTTTTTCGGGAGGGGGGGGGGGGTATTACCCCCTTCCTGGCATCCATGGGGGATTATCCCTTTGTATGTATAGTGCGTGGATGATAGTTTTTGGGATTATTACACCTTTTTTTCGAAAATCAAATACACTAAATGAGCTTTTTTCCTTGAACCATTGCGCTGCAAAATCCAAATTTTAATATAAATAGTCGGCTTTGAGAGGACGACAGCCGTCCTCGCAGTTAGGGTAACCCTGGGTAAACTATTATAAATGAACAGAGATTGATAAAAAAATATAGTTTTTAACATGAAAGTAAAGGGTGCCGTTGAAACCTTAAATTAACAGAAATTATTCCGTATAATAACAACAAATTTATTATAAGCCAAAAAAAAATAGGCCATGCTGCACATTGTTCTTAAATACACTCCAAAACAAAAATAACATAAATATCTAACTCCCCCCCCCCAGAAAAAAACAATCAAGTTTCACTCATTGATGTCAACGCTTCATTTACATATTTACATAACTGCCTGATTGTCCTTTTTACAGTCGCCTGCAGGACTCCCGGGTACTCCAAGTTACCACTCTCAAAATACTTTCCTCTTAAGAAAGAAAGTTGCTCGCACTCGGCGAGAATATGGGCCACATCCTCAATACCTAGGGTACATCTGGGGCAAGAGTAATCCACATCTGCATCTGGGGCCATCCTTTTTCTTTCAAATATTCTTTTTCTATTTTTTAGTGGCAGGCAATTCGCTCGGATCCAAAACCAAGTCCTTAATGTCTCCGCCGGTAATCCTAGTTTAAAATAATATTCAAATCCAAATATCTCTTTTACTTGGGGACAAAACTTCAATGTCCCAGATATTTTAACTGCCTCGGTCCACATTTGGACTTCCTGGTCTTTTATTCTTTCGATTAGCTTAGCCAAAAACGGCTCATCCATCCATTCCAAATATAGGATAACACTACCCCATCTAAAACATCTTTTATTTGATACGACCACGATCTTTTACGTTTCGACCGTAGCATCCCCAGATAAGCTGGTAAACTTCGACAACCCAGATGAGAGCTGTCATTACCCGCAAGGAAAACGGATATTGAGTCTCTTTTTAAAAGTGTAGTAGATGTTAGCTAAAAAGAAATTAATTCTGGAGTAAGGATTGCCTATTATTTTTGTAACAGGATCGTTATAACAAGATTGTTATAGCCTTGTATAACAAGAACGTTACGAAGTGACGACGCTGTCTGATTTTAATTTTTTTCAATGTGAGAGGGTGCATCACCTTATTACTTATTCCCTAACTTATTCCCTTGCTTGAATTACAATGGAAATGCTTATTCTCTTTATTGTGTCTTATTGATACTGTTGCTAGTAAACAAATTTATGTCTGATTCAACTTTTATTGTTAAATATTCGAAGTCACAAATGCAAGATTTGCAGAAGGCATCCAACCATATGAGTATCGTTAGCAAAATTTCGGTCAATATAATATCTAAGCGCTATTTTATTTTCATAATTTAAGGAGATGAAAACCCCCAAATACCCGAACACTTCGTTAAAGATTTTACTTCCTATGGGAATAACCCTTTCCCCTTGCTATATTTGATTGCCAGGGCTGATGGGAAAATCCCTACTATATTTTATAATAATTGCATAGAAATTCTTCTCGAAAGTTGAGTTACTAGCTTTTGGCAATTTCATATCATAGCTTTTCCAGGAGGTCAGTAACCTGAAAATGGGTTTCGTGCTCATTGACTATTATTAAGAAGCATCTGTTTATAAAATAAAAAGAAAATAGGATTAAATACACGACAATTCTTTTTATCGGAAGCTCTAATACCCATCTAAATCTATAAGGGAAAGAAAAGAATACATCGCATTTGGAAAAAAAAAATCTTCAAAATATCTTAAGAATAAAATAAGTTAGAGAAAACAGACCGAACAATCTTCAGAAACAGTTTTGTTTGAGGAATGTGGATTTCAATCTAGCTTATTCAGAACTCTTAACATAGTGTCTTTTAAATTACCATTTTCGATATGTCGATTAGTTACTATAAGTTCTTGTTCTAGGGTTAATATCATGCAGTCTTCATCCTGATCATTGCTTAAATGGGGGAAGCTGCATTGAGTCAAGTAGTGAGATTTCCTGTAAATGTCCTGAAAATACGCTTGGGGACAGATGCGAAATAAGATTCGCGAAAAATTTCACTTCCATCAACAGTCCCAACTCTTCCTTAATTCCAATAAGAAATGCAAGCCCAGTTGAGTATTCTGAAAAAAATTTCATATCACAAGCATTTACAACAGTCCTACCAGATCAAGTCACTGACTTAATTACAGAGCTTAGCAGCAAATCTGCTGTTGATGAATCTGTTATTGTTCCTAATATTGAACAAAAATCAACTTCTCAAGAAACCGAGGCCTTTGACTTGGATAAGGAACTTAGCAGTGAATCCACTCTTGAAGGATTTGTAACTAAAACTATTTCCAGTGACGATGTTGCATTAAGTATATATAAGCTAGTGAACAGAGAACGACCTGTAAACGATGCCTTCCATACTATACCTGATAATGAGATACCAATGGCAGAAAAGAGGGCGTAAGCATATTGTTGATTTATTCAGCGCTAAGCATATTGCTTGTACAAAAGGACATATTCATGAAAGTATTCCTAAATAGGAACGTTGGACTAATGTCTTTCTCACATGCATGAATTCGCTGAAAAGTAAGAGGCAAGCTAAGGCTTGTGCGCAATAAAAGGTGAGAGAAAATGACAAATAGCTGTTCTTGGTATTTTAATGTACTAATCTAATTTATTTTAGACTTATTTATTTGTAATTATTATAACTCAGGGATTTAAAATAAATTGAAGAATTTTTCTTTTAAGATTTTAGTTTATAACGTATAGGAAATGTATTTTATTTAGATCAGTGGATAAAGCATTAAATGAGTTTTGGAAATGATTAACAACCAGGTTTAACAGTTTACAATTTTTTGGATATTTTCAAGAAAGAAACGAAAATTGTCTCATCTATAACTGTCAATAAAAATTTTTTTACAACTCTGAAAAAGCTAAGCTAGCTTTTTTCTCACAGAGACTATATGACTATATTGTCTATTTTCACTTGGACCCGACCGGAGTTTGGACCTTGGACTCTGTGGTATATTTAAAAGAATTTAAGATCCTACTGTTCTTCTCCTTAGTGATTATGGAACAGCCAAATAAAAGAATTCGTACTTTCACCCTCTAGTTCTATTGTAATAACCAGGGTTGAACTGAAGGGTGGACGGAGTTTACCCCCATGGAAAATACACATCTCCCGGAAAATACCCCCCTCCTCGGAAAATACCATCCCCACATGGCGTCCAATCACTTCGGACTTAAAAAAAGGACTGGAACTTTCAGTTTCTGATCTAATGAGCATATTCCGAGGTTTTTGCAACCACGAGGTGGAGGTGTGGATGAGGAAGAGACAATTTACTTTTATAATAAAAGCGTAAACCAGAAATACTCCCAGAAATCATAAGGGAGTAGAAATCAATTTCAAATTTTTAATGCGTTTTTAAATTTTCGTTTGTACCCCCCCCCACCCTAGAAAAATACTGGCTACGACCCTGGGGATTACGCATCATTTTCTACCTCACCTTTTCCTCGCCTCTCCCTTAGAACTAGTTCTGTATTTATCTGATGCCTCAATGAGAGCTGGTATGTTTTGGCATTAAAATGCACCCTTTGAGGTATCTCCCTCCCTCCCTAACTACATAATAATCAGAGAACCCCATTGTAGATGTTTAGTGCCTTTTAAAGTTTTGTAATTTGTCCATTACTTGCAGATAGTATTTGTTATTGGGAACATACGGACATTTTTCACGGGGGAGTTTTCTGCAGTGGAGGAGGGGTTGTCAGGGAGAATTTTTAGCGGTGAGAAAATTTTTCGGAATAATGTCCTTTCGGCAAGGATCAAATTGTCTGGCAAGTTAATTTTTGCTCGTTTTGAGTTTGACTAGGTTATATGTAATTTATTTACACTTGGAAGATAAGAAAAACCAACTCATAGAATTTGACAACGCTCTCGTTTGTAAAAACTGAAACAATAAAAATTTATTTGCTCCCAAAGCCAACTATACTTTAAAAGGAAAGCTAAACCTTCTTAAACTTTTTGGTACCATATGTTTTTAGGTTAATTTTGATCATTTTCGGCTACATTAATTTTTTTTTTTATTTTGTGCCCGCTACTGCCAAAATTGCAGAACTTCATATGGAAGTCTTTTGAATGAAAATTGAATTGTGTTTTTTTTTCTAAATTTTTAAGATACTTATGGTGTGTAAATTCCTCTTTTTTACTTTCCTTAGTACTTCTCAACTAAACTAAAAAAAAAACAATACTCAAATAAAGTTCTCAAATTTGGAAAACCTTATATTCAGCGAGGAGATGAGGTATTTTCCAGGGGGTATTTTCCGAGAAGGTATTTTCCGGGGTAAGTTCCTGGAACCAAATTTAAGATAGTTGATGTCCCTTACAATTCTTTGACTTTATTTCCTTTTACAAATAATTGTTGAATTTACTTGGTACACCACTAGTGTACCAAAGAGTTTGCGGAACAACCAAATTGTAATTTTACGTACGGTCTGGTCATACTTTTAGGGTATTTTCTTGCAGCTATGTTACTCTATAATTCTGAAAATTAAACGTCTATTAAATAAAGATAAATAATTGTTTCCTTATTTCCAATTTTCATTCTTTGTTTCAATCCTTGTCAGTCTCTTTGATTTAAAGTCACTATCAGCATAATTTGCATCTTAAGGCGATGACTTCTAACTGATGGCTTCTAAAGTGGGGGCTTCTAACAGTGGCGACAAGAAAAGATATCAGGGACAGATTTTAGATGGGATCTCTTATCATTTTTCAATGTAGTGAATATTTTCGGACCCAAAATGAAATAGTGTGTTTGAATTATAATGGCTTAAAATAAAAAAAACACAAAAGATTGAAGAAACAAAGGAAGAGAACGCTAAAACAGGTTTTCTTCAGTTGACAACATTCAAAAAATCATTTCCTCAAACTGAAATGTTCAGCCTGTGGCTGAAACGGAGGCACTAGAGAACAAATAGCCTGTATATGATATTTTCTTTATTTTTCATGTATTCTATTAGGACTATTTGGAAAAACTTCTCCGCTCTTAAAAGTTTGTAATACATAAAAACAGGTAATCATTGTTAATGTTTTTAGAACTTGAGTTAAAAATGACAAGGTCTAAACAAATATAGTAATCAGTATTTTTGCCTTCCTGACACTCCCGGCGAGACATCTGACGTTTTCTTTTTTTTACTTCCTTGAGACCCACTAGCATATCAACGTTCCTGCACAACAACGGAATTTTAATTTATTTCGAAGTTTTAGTCATATTGTTAAAGGTTCCTATTGTAGATATGTGACCATTGTAATTCAGAAAGATAAAATGGCTGGCAAATAAAGATAGTTGTTTTTATTTTAAACCCAATTTTTCTTCTTTGTTTGATACCTCTGTGACCAATTTTCAAGTAGATTTTCACTCACTACCAACAGCGTTTACGTTTAGCATAACAAATGTTTACAGCGAAGATTATCAATTTGGGATCCTAAAAAAGAAATTGTTAATCAATTACTCAAACAATGCATATCGTCCTACCCATAAGGAATTGGGCATGGGAACTTCATTGCTGCTGCTTGACCATCATGGGCCAGATCAGAGCTTAATAACTCCGCTAGCCTGGTCAGCTTCATCCAATGCTAGCCAACCAGATCACTTCGATGAACGTGTATACATTGCATACCTCCAAGGCTAACCTCGTAGAAGATGGGCTGATAATTTTCAGGTCCATAAACTGCCTAATGTAGTCCTAAGATTGGACCACACTTGAGCCACGTAAGTCAAACGAAATAGGGTAATTTATATTCTCAGAATTTTACAGATACTGTAATAAGGCTTTGGAAAGTTTCATGAGCCACAGTTCTGTAGAAGTGTTTGAACGAAGAAGTATATCATCAAAAATATGGTATTTCGAATTACTACTACTACTACTACTAACAACTCACCGCAGCACCAAGCTGCCTGAGACCAACACAGCTACGCACATTCCTCCTCCATCCCAATCTACTCAAAGCCTCCCTCTTTATATCCTCCCAGGCAGTTTATATTTCCTTTAATCTTTCTTTATGACGTCCTCCGAAACCAACCGCGGACGACCTGCTGTCCGTTTAGCCCTAGACGGTTGGCCGAAAAGGACAATCTTCGGCAATCTGTCATCCTTTATCCGCAGAGCGTACCCCAGCCATTTCAACCTTTCTCTCACTATAGCCCTAGAAAGCGGGATTGAACCACACTTTTCGTATAGCCTACTGTTTGTGAAAATTTGGTCGAAACATCCTCTATCTTTTCTAAAACTGTACTGTTCTTCTTTTATAACTTTTTCTGCAGCATCTCTTAGTCTAAAAGTATAATATTACTAAGTAATTTGGTACCTACAGAGATCAGGCTAATGCTTGGATAATTACCACACTCACTCTTATCACCTTTCTTATACAGTACCCTAGTTTAATTATGGTTTCCATTATATTGCTAGGTACTTCCCCTTTTTCAAAAATCATATTCATAATCTTCAGTAACTTATTTCTAACCTCAGAGCCACCATATTTAAGAAACTCATTTACCAAATTATCAGCATCTGGAGCCTTATTATTTTTTCCTCACAAAATAAATCTTGCTTCACATCCAAGGTATCACAAACTTTTACATTTTCCTCTATATCTTTTCCTGCAACTCTATCTTGGTATAGCACATTCTCAAAATGTTTCTGTCCATCTCTCCTTAACACTTTCCTTATCACTAATTTCGGCCCCGTTCCTATCTTTAACCGGGAAAAGTCCGGATTGACTACTCCCTCTCAATTTATTAACAATCCAGTACAATATTTTACTATTATGCCGTCTAGCTGCATCTTCCAGATCTTCGGCAATTTTATCCTTGTCCTCCACTTCATACCTCCGTAGTTCATATTTTAATGCTTTCTCCACTTTCTTTTAAATTCCTTGTGTTCTCGTATGATCTATCCCTCAGACGATTCTTGTACAAGCCCCATCTCCTGTCTATTAAACATAGAGCCTTTTCACTAATATTCCTACCTGCACTCCTAACTTTCGATAAGTTAAAAAAAAAAAAAAAATTATCAGAAGCTCCGTGTCTAAGCCTGTCATGTGAGAAAAAAAAATATAGAAATAGTGGATTTTGGAAAGAAGGAAATTTCTAAATATCTTTAAGGCCAAATATGATCGAAGAAAAATGATTGAACCAGTCGATATATCCTGCTTAGCTTAAGGTAGTAAACGACACTAGGAGAATCTGTTACAAAGGTATAACAACACACTAAAAGAATCTCTTTCCTGCTGCAGTGGCAGTAACAGTAGTAGTAGTACTAGTAGCAGTATCAGTATGCTCACATTACTTTTTGGCCAGTTGAACATCCCTCTCATCATGCCCTGGAAGTTTCAGCTCAACACTAATTACGTTTCAATTTCAGCTTAATGCCCTTGAAGTTTTCAGCTTAATAGCCGTTCCTAAAGTATTGCTGATGCACCCTTTTGATAGCCTGTATGCACATAGTGTGTTTTAATTTAGTTCAACTCTCCCCTCAACATTTCTTGAAATTTCGACCGTAATATCCTTAGCCTTAGTAGTAGTCACAGTAGAGGTAGTTATTGTTGTAGTAGTAGTAGTGGTAGTATTGTAGTAGTAGTAGCGTGCATGAATTGTCTTTTGGTCAATTGCATGAACAGAGTGTGTTTTGATTTAGTTCAACTTTCCCCTCAGCATTCCCTGAAATTTTCACCTTCATACCCTTAGTCTTAGTAATAGTAGTAGGAGTCATAATCGTTGCAGTAGAAGTAGTTGTATTAGTAGTGGCAACATTAGTAACAGTATTATTAATAGAAGCATTAATATGCACACATTGCGTTTTGGGTTGACTGAAAATCCCTCTTATCATGCCCTGGAATTTTCAAGTTAATACGCTAAGCTGTTCCTAAGATAGTGCTGATGCGCCCTTCTGATAACCTATCATTTTAATAGCCTCAACCTTATGAGTAGTTTTAATAGAAAAAGCTGTTGTAGCAGCACCAGTAGTAGTGGTGATAGTAGTATGGTAGTAGCAGTAGTAGCAGTAGCAATGGTAGTAGTAGTCGTAGTAGTTGTAGAAGCGTTAACATAACGCCTTAAATGTACTTTATGATCACATTGGCTATACATGACGTATTACGAAGAAGAAAAATAATGAATAAAAAAATAATCGTCAAGGAAATCGAGGTTAATGTCAGCTTGTGGACAGAAAAAAGCGAAAATAAGCAGATATTTCGATAAGGACCTCCGCCAAGCCGTCTTCAGTGTACACATAAAAAAAGAAGAATAACTAACCTTTCCAAGTAGATTCAAATAGAGGAGAAGAAACACTGAACCAGAAAAACCAAGTCAGTATAAATGAAAGACTATTCACCAATTAGATTGGGCAAGAATTCTCTGCTTAGCAATTGACTTAGCTTGCCTACTGACCCGACGGCGATTGAAAACAAAACCTTCACCAGCCTACTATATATTCCGAAACATTAGGTTGTTTCTGTTGACAAAAATGACGACAAAGAATAATTACAACAGGAAAGAGATCATTCAATATTTCATGTCGTCAAAGAATGACTTATAGGTCTACATTTACCTTTATATATTTAAGCTTTTTGGAAATCAATAATGTCTTTAAACTATCCACATCACGTCAAACATATTATGTGTTCATTCAGCATATTATATCAAACAGTCCACATCAACATCCTATAATATGACACGTCATATCAAACCATCCGAATAAGAAGTTTCATGTGACATATTATATTGTTCAAAACTATTTAAACAAATATAAATTATTGGTTGAAGCTCCTAATATGATTTTACTAGCGGTATATAGTCCCAATAGTCCCAATGTATGGAGATACAGGTGCGTAGTGTATGCCACTCAATGTTATAATACGCGTTAATGTGCTATTAAAAAAAAACAAAAAAAAAGTTGTCATAACTGAAAGTAAGGAGTAAAGTAAAGATAATTTCTGTTCGTTTTAAGTTTTAATGTTGCTCCTTACGTTCAGTTAAAAAAAATTATTTTTTTTCATTTAATTTCTGAACGTTTTTGAATTAATGCAGGTTTTGATATTGGCTCACCGTACATGAATATTTAAAACGGAAATTGCATATTATTTTTTTTTTTTGGCTAAATTGCTTTCTCGAAAGTTGTTGAATCGTTTTATTAGTAATAAATATACGTAACTTACGAATTAACTTACGTAACGAACTTCTATATTCGTATATTTTTATTACGTATATTAGGGGGTTCACCCCCTATTCAATGCTTCGCTCTTTATGCTAAAACTCGAATTTTTCCAATTCTTTAAGAATGACCTCTTAATCACAAAGCCGTTAATTACAATAAGTAGCTCTTATGAAAGTACTAAAAAAACTTTAGCATAAAGAGCAAGGTATTGAATAGGGGGCGAACCCAATCATATACGTAATAGTTTCTGTTCGTTTTTAATTTTGATGTTGAAAAGTTTTCAGTTGAAAAGTTTTTCATTTTTTTTTCTTATTTAGTTTCTGATAATTTTTTTAAATAATGCTGGGAAATCCGGTGCCCCCTTCATAGCAATGTTCCTTCCTCCATGAAAAAATCCTCCCACGTAACCCTCCCAGGTAATGTTTGATTAATGATCTGACAGAAAATAAAATATGTTGGAAAACAAGTTCCACTGCTTGTAGTTTTCAATGTTTAGAACCTCAAAATGTCTTCAAAATTAATCTTGTTTCAGTCTTTAAAAATTAAGCTTTCAAAAATTAATTTTGCGTAACAAGACAATGTTTGAGTCACCGCAGTTGATTTACTTATCCAAATGTTACAATCCAAAAGCACTTAAAAAAAATTACTTTGAAAAAAAATACTGTTTTGATTATATTTAAGATCCATCCACCCTAAATGGTTCGATCCCACCATTGCCACGTTCCCTTCTTTGAAATTCCTTGTAATTATGCCTCTTTAGTTGCCTGTAGTAAAATATTTTAGTAAAATTTTCTAATCTGCATTAATACAAGCTTACATGCCTCGCATATACTCCTATGCCCACCGAAAACTATTGGATGCAGGGATCTTGTCAATATTCTTCGAACCACTTCATGAAGAAAAAAGGTGTAATCTATGGTCAAGTTGTAGATTTCTCTTTTAAAATGTTTCCGCACAAACTGAATGAGCCGTATTTCAAGTTTTAGAACCGTCATTTTTGGACAATACTGTATTTTACTCTGCCTTTGAACATTTTCTATCCCGATAGCACCCATATTTGGAGATGTTTTCAACCAACTATCCAGATTGCTGAAAAGGACTTAAAGATTGGCACTGGAGGTGAAACAACTATTAATTTGTTGGTCGTTGATATCAAGCCTGCAGTCTTGCTTCAGAGAGAGATTGTCAAAAGTATAATCGGGATATTCAATACGGATTGTCACCGAAATTGCCCTTTGTTAATCTGGGCAGTTGGTGGAACGTTCATTTCAAATAGTTCGTGGTAACGAACTGTAAGTAAGGAGCGACACAGGTCAATAATAACCAAAACTTTAAGAAACGGAATTTTGATAACAATAGATATATTAAAAGAATCAGCTTATTGTGCTGATTCCAAATATATAAGTATCATTAAGTTTAGTAATACCCATCAAAGGCTACGAGCCTGAGAAAAAATGCCAGATTTTCCAAAAAGGGGGAAAAAACCCCTAACTGTCAAAGAAGCTCAATGGAAATCATACCATCCGATTCAGCGAATCAGAGAACCCTACTGTAGAGGTTTCAAGCTCCTATCTGAAAAACTGTGAAATTGTGTATTTGTCACGGATGTGTTTTTTTTTTTTCTTAGCCAGTGGTAATCGTATCGACCCAGTCGTCCTAGGATATCGGGAGAGGGCTCATTCAAACCCAAATTAAAAGTTCTAGTGCTCTTTTATGTGAGAAAAAAGATTGAAGGATATCTAGATCCCCTCGCACAACCCTTTTCGCCAAAGTTGTCGGATCAAATTTTGAGATAGTCATTTTGTTCAGCATAGTTGAAAGCCCCAATTAAAATGCCTTTGGAGATAACCTGACCCTCCCAAGCCCCTGGGAAAAGGTTTTTAAGTTATAAAATGTGTTCATTGTTTATGTATAGTATTTGTTATTGGGACGTATGCTTACATTTTGGAGTGGGGGGGGAGGCAAATTTTCTGTAGGGGGATTTTCTACGGGGATGAATTTTTCATGAAAAGTGAAGGTTGAATTTTTGAGGAGAATTTCACATTTGGGGATAAAATAGCGACGAAGACCACACTGCCTTTCGATAACAAACAACAAAAGCACGAAGAACAATAGGGAAATCTTTTTACAAGACAGTGGAGATAATTTGAATGAATATTTCGACCCTATGTCCAAGGGCCGTCCTCAGCAAGACAAAAATATATAAAAGAAAAAAGACTCACAACAACATGCGATCAATAAAACCAAAAATTAAACAAATTTTCAAAGCAGTCCTAGCATCCTTACTTCAGTGAAGTTCAACCAGGACTGATAAAAAGTAAGTTAAAACAAGGCGATTCAATGAGATGAAAGAAAAATAATTTAAAAACACGTTCTTATTGCTAATCCAACCTTTTTGGTAGCTAACCTCAAAGGTCTTTTTGTGACCGGTTCTGTGTTAATGTCTATTGGTTTTTAAAAATATATTGTAAGATCCTTTTTAATTAAATTTGTGTATAGAGCACTTAGTGTATATTCCCACAAGTCCCTATTTAAGGAAATATTATTATTAATCTTAAGTCTGATTTCAATTGATTCTCGGGCTACCTGCTTTATGCCTAGGAAAATGCTAATAAGGGCGGATTCATCAAAAAGTATATTGTCGCTAGGATTTTCAAAAATATGGTCCCCTAATGCAGAATCAAATGAAACAGTGGACATATTAGAATTTAGAACTTTGTCTATATCATCTGTGCGCTGTTGTATGCGCTTTGCCAAATTCTGGTGTGTTCTACCTGCATAATATTTGCCACAATCGCATGGTATTTGATAGACCCCTCTTTGGCGAGTAACTGGGGTTTCATCTTTACCAGAATTTAGAAACTGTATGATTTTAAAATTATTTGTGAATACTGCATACAAATTATTCTTTGTGCAAACTTTTTTAAGATTTGTAGTGATTTTTGGGATGTAGGGGAGGTAAATTATGTTTAAAGGCTTGTCAAAAATCTCACATGGTAAACTATCATTAATTTTACGGGAATGTCTTTTCAGTGTACAGTTAATTACACTGTTAATAAATAAAATAGGATTCCCATTTCCAAAAAGTATGTCCTTGATAAAGTTAAATTCTGCTGTGATGTGGGAATCAGAACAAATGTTTAGGGCACAATTGACAAAGGATATTACGACTGCTCTTTTAACTTGTGGGGGTGGTTTGATTTAAAATGCAAATATCTATTATTTTGTGTTGGTTTTCTATAAATAGTAAAATTGAGTTTATCGAAGCTACGAATAACTAACACATCTAGGAATGGGGGAATTTTGGAGGAATAGCCCTACTTACACTCCAAGAATCACTCCTGGACCGGCTGTTGTTAATCTATCCCCTAGAACGCTTGAACCAAAGGAAATTCAAATTCTTGAAAAAGGTCCAAAATTCTCTTTTCTTCCAAGACATGTCCATGCGGCAGATTTAATTTTCTCTCTAGAGTCCTCTGTGCACAAATTTTATACATCTATTTCCAACCCAGATGAAGTTAGGGCTAGTCTTATAGATAACCTTTACAACGATAAAAAAAAAAGGCTAATTCTCCCGCCACTAAAAAAACAGATAATTTGTTTGACCTAAAAATACTATCTAATCTCCGTAAAGATTATTCCATTATTATAACTAAAGCAGATAATAGGAATTCTCTGGTTGTCATGGATACGACAGATTACGACACAAAAATTTATTCTCATCTAAATGACGAGACAACATATAGAACTATAACCCACGATCATACTGATCAATTTGCAAACAAAATTATAAATGAATTAAAAGTTTAAAACAAAATGGTAAAATTACTCCACAACTATATAATAAATTTTTCCCCCGCGGTAGCTTTTGCTCAAAGTTTTATGGTCTACCAAAATTACATAAGGAAGGCATTCCTTTAAGGCCCATAGTAGCTTGTACGAAAGCCCCCGCATCCAGTATTGGGAAATGGTTAAGTACAGCCTTTAAACCTTTGCTTTACTCTCAAAAATCCTATATAAGTAATTCGGTAGATTTAGTTGAAAAACTAAAGGTATTGACTAGGGGGCGAACCCCCTAATATATGTATTAAAAATATATGAATATAGAAGTTCGTTACGTAAGTTAATTCGTAAGCTACGTATATTTATTACAAATAAAAACGTTCGTAAATAAAATGAAATAAGTTTAGAAAAAGCCATTTAAACAAATAAAAGTAAATTAATATGAAAATTTTGTTTTAGTTATTCATGTACTGTGAGCCAAGATCAAAACCTGCATTTATTCAAAAAACGTTCAGAAATTAAATAAAAAAAACAAGCTTTTTTAACTGAAAGTAAGGAGCGACAGTAAAACTTAAAACGAACAGAAATTATTCCGAATATGAAAGGGGCTGTCCCCTCCTCAACGCCTCGCTCTTTACGCTAAAGTTTTTATTGTTTAAAAAAAATAGAGTTGTGAGAAAGTCAAACTTTCGCTGTTGCCCCCTGTTGGAAATAACCTTAACGTCCAAGCAACTCCAGATTGCATCAAAAATTTGAATAAATTTGAATTGGCAATGATACGATTCGTCATGCCATGTCTAACTGTTGTTAGGCTTGGACAAGTCATGGGATCAAAAAGACCTGCAAACGAATTGACAGATGCCCTTAAAGGAAGAATTGTATATCTACCTGTAGATGTTCAAGCTAATGCAGATGTACAACCAGACAAGTTGCTTAACATTGACAGCTTTGTAATACTTGTCAACGGACAGCCAACATATAACAAGAAAATTTGGGCAGCACTTATTGATTTAAGGAAAATACATGAAGCACTACTTTGGTTGAAAGAAAACAATAGTGTGTATAGGAACATTAAAGCATATACACTAGAAGAGTTAAAAGAGACTCTTGAGAGTCGTTTATTATAAAAAGAAAATGGACAAAAGCAAAAAAATGAAATACCAGAGGGCGCAATTTTATAAAAAATAACAAATGATTCCAAATCACACATAGTAGAGCATTTCTGTATTCAATCCCTTGACTCGTCAGTGCCAAAAGACTTTATTGATGAATTCAAGAACAACAAAAACATTGAGAATGACCAATTTCAACTGAAAAGATTAAATGGTTTAGGGGAGGATCTCTTACAAGAGGAATTGGACATCAAAGCATTTCTAAATCTCTTTCCTGATGGCAAAAACCATATGTAGGAAATGACCAGTAGGTATTCGATGTAAAATGAAGATTACATCGAAGGGTGTCCTCTTAGTAGACACCTACAGTTTTGTCTAGACAAAAACTATTTGTGTTACATCTTTCAGTGTTAAGAGAATTATAACTTTTGTTATTATGTTGGACCTATAATCAGCACTGTCATGCATAATCAAAGCGCAAAAGATTTTTTGGATCGACTTCAAAAATGAGACGCCGACATGGACACGTCAATTTTTTAAGTCCAGTCAAAAGTATGATGTTCTCGACCATATTTTTATGCGTTGGCTGGACAAGTTAAGTCTATTTTCGAGCAAGACGGGCTACTAACGTTATTTCTTATAGCCTCTTGTGCAGAATGGTATTCTCCAGAATTCATAAGACACTTACGTGACATAACAGCCACGTTGTTGGCGTTGATAAAATGATACCAGCTGAATTAACAGCAATGGACTCTCTATCTGTGGCTACACGTTTTCACAAAAAATGGAGGGCCATATTCAATGATCTTATCTCTGCAAAGTTGAATCCGGTCTTTGGTAAAATCAAGGATTACTTTTGGCGAATTGAATACCAAACGAGAGGTGCACCACATGTGCATTGCATTCTCTGGGTAGACGATGCGCCAGTAATTGGAAAATAATTACTGGATGAAGTTATAATGTACATTGATAGCATTATCACGTGGCAGTTTCCTGACAAACCATTGAGTCTTACCCTGAAAAAAGTTGTTGTTGATCACCAAATGCACCGCTGCAACAACTACTGCCAACGGAAATTCAAAAGAAATTCAGGCAAATGGATTAGTTATTGCAGATTCAGCTTTCCTCGCCCTTTTAAAACACAAACTGAAGTGCATGATGTGATGATTTGTTTGGTTCATGGGACAAACCACGAAATAACAAGAAGGAGAATATATGACAGTGCTCGTGCAGATAAGGAGAGGTGCATCAATGATTACAATCCCTTATTGTTCTTGACCAGTCTATCAAATGTTGATGCTCAATATATTTGTCATATTGACTCCAAGTTGTCATACTATATAACAGACTACATGACAAAAGGTGAGAAGTCAGAAATTGATGAGATGTGGGAAGAAGCGAATAATGCATACAAAGGTCTGGGCCCACGGGCAATGTCCTTTCTATTATATTCAGTTAAAACGCGTCAAGTTAGAGCAGTAGAGGTGGCAGATAGGCTTCTTGACACAAAATTGTACAGTTTCTTGAGGCAATTTAAATTTGTGGATTCATCCAAGGGAACAAGTCTAAAAAGGACACTTAAAACATTCAAGCAATTGGAAGATATTGTACGCCAAGATCCCCAAAACTTGGATCTCTATGTTGCACGCTGGATAGCTGATGTTTAACCAAATAGGCCAGAGCATATGGAAAACTTTAGGCTATATGAACTGTTGTCTTGGCATGAACGTGAACGACGGGGCAATGATGAAAAAATGCTACTGAAAACAGGCTCATTTTTTTTACGACGACGCAATCAAAAACCATATATCATACAGCACAAAAGGGTCAATACTTTTGAATCTAGCAAAAAGGAAGACCAGTACTACGGTATGTTTTTGAAACCGTTGAAGCCGTGGAGAAATGAACGGAATATTTATGTTCATGACTTCGACAACTTTGAAACATATTGCACTGAAAGTAAGAATATTCAGACTTGATTGCTTATCATGAGAAGCTGGTAAATAAAACCACATGCGATGCCGAATTTGAG